>NW_027013237.1:0-16753 GCF_036934945.1 Oncorhynchus masou masou | reverse complement strand
CATTGAGCGAAGGGAAGTCACGTCGGTCATTCACGCCGAGTGCATAAGCCTATGCATTAAATGTACTGTTGGGTCGGCCTATCAATTACACAGCAAACTACAAGCATTAATTAGGCTATATGAATGAATGACATTTTATTTTCGTGTCAAATCTCCAATTGGCAACCCATCCCTTATGGGATTAATTAACACATTAACAAACATGACAATAATTCACTATGGTAATTAAATGATGATTCTTCTTCTAGCGTTCTCTGCATTGTCCATCACATAAAGAGTGAAAATAAATATATCAGTCAATACAATACATCAATACATAATAGTCAATACGGTTATCCAGACAATAATTACATCCCTCGAGCAGTACAATAATATACATACATATATACACACTACATATATACACATACATACAAACATACATACATACATACATACATACATACATACATACATACATACATACATACATACATACATTTACATTACATTACATTTAAGTCATTTAGCAGACGCTCTTATCCAGAGCGACTTAAAAATTGGTGAATTCACCTTCTGACATCCAGTGGAACAGCCACTTTACAATAGTGCATCTAAATCATTTAAGGGGGGTGAGAAGGATTACTTTATCCTATCCTAGGTATTCCTTGAAGAGGTGGGGTTTCAGGTGTCTCCGGAAGGTGGTGATTGACTCCGCTGTCCTGGCATCGTGAGGGAGTTTGTTCCACCATTGGGGGGCCAGAGCAGCGAACAGTTTTGACTGGGCTGAGCGGGGAACTCTACTTCCTCAGTGGTAGGGAGGCGAGCAGGCCAGAGGTGGATGAACGCAGTGCCCTTGTTTGGGTGTAGGGCCTGATCAGAGCCTGGAGGTACTGGGGTGCCGTTCCCCTCACAGCTCCGTAGACAAGCACCATGGTCTTGTAGCGGATGCGAGCTTCAACTGGAAGCCAGTGGAGAGAGCGGAGGAGCGGGGTGACGTGAGAGAACTTGGGAAGGTTGAACACCAGACGGGCTGCGGCGTTCTGGATGAGTTGTAGGGGTTTAATGGCACAGGCAGGGAGCCCAGCCAACAGCGAGTTGCAGTAATCCAGACGGGAGATGACAAGTGCCTGGATTAGGACCTGCGCCGCTTCCTGTGTGAGGCAGGGTCGTACTCTGCGGGTGATGTAGAGCATGAACCTACAGGAACGGGCCACCGCCTTGATGTTAGTTGAGAACGACAGGGTGTTGTCCAGGATCACGCCAAGGTTCTTAGCGCTCTGGGAGGAGGACACAATGGAGTTGTCAACCGTGATGGCGAGATCATGGAACGGGCAGTCCTTCCCCGGGAGGAGGAGCAGCTCCGTCTTGTCGAGGTTCAGCTTGAGGTGGTGATCCGTCATCCACACTGATATGTCTGCCAGACATGCAGAGATGCGATTCGCCACCTGGTCATCAGAAGGGGGAAAGGAGAAGATTAATTGTGTGTCGTCTGCATAGCAATGATAGGAGAGACCATGTGAGGTGATGACAGAGCCAAGTGACTTGAATAGGAGAGGGCCTAGAACAGAGCCCTGGGGGACCCCAGTGGTGAGAGCGCGTGGCGAGGAGACAGATTCTCGCCACGCCACCTGGTAGGAGCGACCTGTCAGGTAGGACGCAATCCAAGCGTGGGCCGCGCCGGAGATTCCCAACTCGGAGAGGGTGGAGAGGAGGATCTGATGGTTCACAGTATCGAAGGCAGCCGATAGGTCTAGAAGGATGAGAGCAGAGGAGAGAGAGTTAGCTTTAGCAGTGCGGAGCGCCTCCGTGATACAGAGAAGAGCAGTCTCAGTTGAATGACTAGTCTTGAAACCTGACTGATTTGGATCAAGAAGGTCATTCTGAGAGAGATAGCGGGAGAGCTGGCCAAGGACGGCACGTTCAAGAGTTTTGGAGAGAAAAGAAAGAAGGGATACTGGTCTGTAGTTGTTGACATCGGAGGGATCGAGTGTAGGTTTTTTCAGAAGGGGTGCAACTCTCGCTCTCTTGAAGACGGAAGAGACGTAGCCAGCGGTCAGGGATGAGTTGATGAGCGAGGTGAGGTAAGGGAGAAGGTCTCCGGAAATGGTCTGGAGAAGAGAGGAGGGGATAGGGTCAAGCGGGCAGGTTGTTGGGCGGCCGGCCGTCACAAGAAGCGAGATTTCATCTGGAGAGAGAGGGGAGAAAGAGGTCAGAGCAAAGGGTAGGGCAGTGTGAGCAGAACCAGCGGTGTCGTTTGACTTAGCAAACGAGGATCGGATGTCGTCGACCTTCTTTTCAAAATGGTTGACGAAGTCATCTGCAGAGAGGGAGGAGGGGGAGGAGGGGGAGGAAGATTCAGGAGGGAGGAGAAGGTGGCAAAGAGCTTCCTAGGGTTAGAGGCAGATGCTTGGAATTTAGAGTGGTAGAAAGTGGCTTTAGCAGCAGAGACAGAGGAGGAAAATGTAGAGAGGAGGGAGTGAAAGGATGCCAGGTCCGCAGGGAGGCGAGTTTTCCTCCATTTCCCGCTCGGCTGCCCGGAGCACTGTTCTGTGAGCCGCAATGAGTCGTCGAGCCACAGAGCGGGAGGAGGACCGAGCCGGCCTGGAGGATAGGGGACATAGAGAGTCAAAGGATGCAGAAAGGGAAGAGAGGAGGGTTGAGGAGGCAGAATCAGGAGATAGGTTGGAGAAGGTATGAGCAGAGGGAAGAGATAATAGGATGGAAGAGGAGAGTGTAGCGGGGGAGAGAGCGAAGGTTGGGACGGCGCGATACCATCCGAGTAGGGGCAGTGTGGGAAGTGTTGGATGAGAGCGAGAGGGAAAAGGATACAAGGTAGTGGTCGGAGACTTGGAGGGAGTTGCAATGAGGTTAGTGGAAGAACAGCATCTAGTAAAGATGAGGTCGAGCGTATTGCCTGCCTTGTGAGTAGGGGGGAAGGTGAGAGGGTGAGGTCAAAAGAGGAGAGGAGTGGAAAGAAGGAGGCAGAGAGGAATGAGTCAAAGGTAGACAAGGGGAGGTTAAAGTCGCCCAGGACAGTGAGAGGTGAGCCGTCCTCAGGAAAGGAGCTTATCAAGGCATCAAGCTCATTGGATGAACTCTCCGAGGGAACCTGGAGGGCGATAAATGATAAGGATGTTAAGCTTGAAAGGGCTGGTAACTGTGACAGCATGGAATTCAAAGGAGGCGATAGACAGATGGGTAAGGGGAGAAAGAGAGAATGACCACTTGGGAGAGATGAGGATCCCGGTGCCACCACCCCGCTGACCAGAAGCTCGGGGTGTGCGAGAACACGTGGGCAGACGAAGAGAGAGCAGTAGGAGTAGCAGTGTTATCTGTGGTGATCCATGTTTCCGTCAGTGCCAAGAAGTCGAGGGACTGGAGGGAGGCATAGGCTGAGATGAACTCTGCCTTGTTGGCCGCAGATCGGCAGTTCCAGAGGCTACCGGAGACCTGGAACTCCACGTGGTCGTGCGCGCTGGGACCACCAGATTAGGTGGGCCGCGGCCACGCGGGTGTGGAGCGTTTGTATGGTCTGTGCAGAGAGGAGAGAACAGGGATAGATAGACACATAGTTGACAGGCTACAGAAGAGGCTACGCTAATGCAAAGGAGATTGAATGACAAGTGGACTACACGTCTCGAATGTTCAGAAAGTTAAGCTTACGTAGCAAGAATCTTATAGACTAAAATGATTGAAATGATACAGTACTGCTGGAGTAGGCTAGCTGGCAGTGGCTGCGTTGTTGACTTTGTAGGCTAGCTGGCAGTGGCTGCGTTGTTGACACTACACCAATCAAGTCGTTCCGTCGAGTGTAATAGTTTCTACAGTGCTGCTATTCGGGGGCTAGCTGGCTAGCTGGCTAGCTAGCAGTGTTGATTACGTTACGTTAAAAGAACGACAATAGCTGGCTAGCTAACCTAGAAAATCGCTCTAGACTACACAATTGTCTTAGATACAAAGACGGCTATGTAGCTAGCTAGCTACGATCAAACAAATCTAACCGTTGTACTGTAATGAAGTGAAATGAAAATGTGATACTACCTGTGGAGCGAAGCGGAATGTTGACCGGGTTGTTGAAGTTCTATTCAGTAGACGTTGGCTAGCTGTTGGCTAGCTAGCTAGCAGTATCTCCTACGTTAAGGACGACAAATAGCTGGCTAGCTAACCTCGGTAAATTAAGATAATCACTCTAAGTCTACACACTCTAAACTACACAATTATCTTGGATACGAAGACAGCAAAGACAGCTATGTAGCTAGCTAACACTACACTAATCGAGTCGTTCAGTTGAGTGTAATAGTTTCTACAGTGCTAGTAGACGGTGGGCGTTAGCTAGCTGCTGGGCAGATAGCAGTGTAGACTACGTACATACATACATACATACATACATACATACATACATACATACATACATACATACATACATACATACCTGCATATAAACTCAGCAACAAAAGAAACGTCCTCTCACTGTCAACTGCATTTATTTTCAGCAAACTTAACATGTGTAAATATTTGCATGAACATAACAAGATTCAACAACTGAGACATAAACTGAACAAGTTCCACAAACTAACAGAAATGGAATAATGTGTCCCTGAACGAAGGGGGGGTCAAAATCAAAAGTAACAGTCGGTATCTGGTGTGGCCACCAGCTGCATTAAGTACTACAGTGCATTTCCTCCTCATGGACTGCACCAGATTTGCCAGTTCTTGCTGTGCAATGCTACCCCACTCTTCCACCAAGGCACCTGCAAGTTCCTAGGCCTCACCCTCCGATCCAACAAGTCCCAGACATGCTTAATTGGATTGAGATCTGGGCTCTTCGCTGGCCATGGCAGAACACTGACATTCATGTCTTGCATGAAATCACGCACAGAACGAGCAGTATGGCTGGTGGCATTGTCATGCTTGGAGGGTCATGTCAGGATGAGCCTGCAGGAAGGGTATCACATGAGGGAGGAGGATGTCTTCCCTGTAACGCACAGCGTTGAGATTGCCTACAATGACAACAAGCTCAGTCCAATGATGCTGTGACACACCGCCCTAGACCATGACGCACCCTCCACCTCCAAATCGATCCCTCTCCAGAGTACAGGCCTCGGTGTAACGCTCATTCCTTCAATGATAAACATGAATCCGACCATCACCCCTGGTGAGACAAAACCGTGACTTGTCAGTGAAGAGCACTTTTTGTCAGTCCTGTCTGGTCCAGCGACGGTGGGTTTGTGCCATAGGTGACGTTGTTGCTGGTGATGTCTGGTGAGGACCTGCCTTACAACAGGCCTACAAGCCATCAGTCCAGCCTCTCTCAGCCTATTGAGGACAGTCTGAGCACTGATGGAGGGATTGTGCGTTCCTGGTGTAACTTGAGCCGTTGTTGTTGCCATCCTGTACCTGTCCTGCAAGTGTGATGTTTGGATATACCGATCCTGTGCAGATGTTGTTACACGTGGTCTGCAACTGCGAGGACGATCAGCTGTCCGTTCCTGTCTCCCTGTAGCGCTGTCTTAGGCGTTTCACAGTACGGACATTGCAATTTATTGCCCTGGCCACATCTGCAGTCCTCATGCCTCCTTGCAGCATGCCTAAGGCACGTTCACGCAGATGAGCAGGGACCCTGGGCATCTTTCGTTTGGTGTTTTTCAGCGTCCGTAGAAAGGCCTTTTTAGTGTCCTAAGTTTTTATTACTGTGACCTTAATTGCCTACCGTCTGTAAGCTGTTAGTGTCTTAACGACTGTTCCACAGGTGCATGTTCATGAATTCTTTATGGTTCATTGAACAAGCATGGGAAACCGTGTTTAAATCCTTTACAATGAAGATCTGTGAAGTTATTTGGATTTTTACGAATTATCGTTGAAAGACAGGGTCCTGAAAGAGCGATGTTTCTTTTTTGCTGAGTTTACATACGTACGTACGTATGTATATACATAAGTACACACACACACACACATACATACACACATACATACATACATACATACATACATACATACATACATACATACATACATACATACATACATACATACATACATACATACATACATACATACATACATACATACATACATACATACCAATAAACAGACAAATAAATACAGACAAAAAATAAACAGACAAATAAATACAGACAAATAAATACAGACAATAAAGAAACAGAAGGTACTTGAACCCAATCTGACACTAAGAGAAGATTCATATGGGAGACAAGCCTCTACACCATATATATACACACCATTAACTACATAGAAGATACATGTGTGAGACAAGCCTCTACACCATCTATATACACACCATTAACCACATATAAGATACATGTGTGAGACAAGCCTCTACACCATCTATATACACACCATTAACCACATAGAAGATACATGTGTGAGACAAGCCTCTACACCATCTATATACACACCATTAACCACATAGAAGATACATGTGGGGGACAAGCCTCCACACCATCTATATACACACCATTAACCACATAGAAGATACATGTGTGAGACAAGCCTCTACACCATCTATATACACACCATTAACCACATAGAAGATACATGTGTGAGACAAGCCTCTACACCATCTATATACACACCATTAACCACATAGAAGATACATGTGTGAGACAAGCCTCTACACCATCTATATACACACCATTAACCACATAGAAGATACATGTGGGAGACAAGCCTCTACACCATCTATATACACACCATTAACCACATATAAGATACATGTGTGAGACAAGCCTCTACACCATCTATATACACACCATTAACCACATAGAAGATACATGTGGGAGACAAGCCTCTACACCATCTATATACACACCATTAACCACATAGAAGATACATGTGGGAGACAAGCCTCTACACCATCTATATACACACCATTAACCACATAGAAGATACATGTGGGAGACAAGCCTCTACACCATCTATATACACACCATTAACCACATAGAAGATACATGTGGGAGACAAGCCTCTACACCATCTATATACACACCATTAACCACATAGAAGATACATGTGTGAGACAAGCCTCTACACCATCTATATACACACCATTAACCACATAGAAGATAAATATTTGTACTATTTAATTATAGGTAGCCTTTTTTCTTTTATTCCATTTATGTAAATAATCTGCGGAAACGGAAATACACAATGGACAAAAAAAATATTATATTTCTCCTCGTCCCTGGTGTGCTTTCTGGAATAGAAGCAAGCGTATATTGTGGTAGAAAGGGCAATAGAGGATAAAATGAGTTTAATTCCCTATTTCCCAGAGGTCACAATAGTTACATAGGCTTTCCTCTTCCAGTTCACCACAATACCTGTTTCAATACGCAGAGGCAATACCCCTGATCTCACCTGTTTCAATACGCAGAGACAATATCCATGATCTCACCTGTTTCAATATGCAGAGGCAATACCCCTGATCTCACCTGTTTTGATACACGGTGACAATATCCCTGATCTTACCTGCTTCAATACACAGAGGCAATATCCCTGATCTCACCTGTTTCAATACGCAGAGGCAATATCCCTGATCTCACCTGTTTCAATACGCAGAGACAATATCCATGATCTCACCTGTTTCAATACGCAGAGACAATATCCCTGATCTCACCTGTTTCAATACTCAGAGGCAATATCCCTGATCTGACCTGTTTCAATATGCAGAGGCAATATCCCTGATCTCACCTGTTTCAATACACAGAGGCAATATCCCTGATCTCACCTGTTTCAATACGCAGAGGCAATATCCCTGATCTCACCTGTTTCAATATGCAGAGGCAATATCCCTGATCTCACCTGTTTCAATACGCAGAGGCAATACCCCTGTCTGACCTGTTTCAATATGCAGAGGCAATATCCCTGATCTGACCTCTTTCAATACGCAGAGGCAATATCCCTGATCTCACCTGTTTCAATACACGGTGACAATATCCCTGAACTTACCTGTTTCAATACACAGAGACAATTTCCCTGTTGTCCGGGTTAGGGTTTGGCCGGGATAGGCCGTCATTGTTAAAAACATATGCCTTGGTGTAGTCCAAAAGTAATCAGATTATGTTACCATTCTGAGTCATCCAAAGGATTAAGTCACTGATTACTTTTTTTTCTTCATGTAACTGAAATTAGTAATGGATTACATTTTTCGTGTAATCCACCCAACCCTGCCAATAGAATCCACTCTGTATAACTGAATAGGGTCCTACTGTAACACATCCACCATTTTGGTGCAGCGTAGATTTGTTCAACTGTATTTTCCTAATTGAAAGGTGAGTCACTCAAGTCAATATGTGCCAAGGAAATCTGTACATTCTTCCTCACATTCACAGTTCTTGGAAATGTATAGAATACCCAATCACCCACATTTACCGTAACGTACGCTACATGTTTTTGGTTTGTTTTTCTACTGATCTATTTCGCAGGAGCCTGGTGAGGGCGAAGGGGGAGAACTGGGTGAAGGGGAGGAGCCTATGGTTGATGACATCACCTCCACAGCAGAGAAGAGGAGAGAAGTGTGGTGCATGGCTCACCAAACAGATGACAGAAACGTAAACAAACATCCGGAATATGTACTGTAGTAATATCTCACACACCTATTTCTTTCATGTTCCTGTTTGTTTCATGTTGTCCAAGTTCTTTCTTGGCCCTGTAATGCCCGTGTGTGACAACACCGTGTGTAAGGTGTCGTGCATGACAATATCATATCACTGTGTGTTTGTAAGCAAACATGAGTATCATATAAGGGCAGTCTCAATGTATTCTTCATTTGTTTTCTCCAGCTTCTTTCAACCCAAGACGGATACAGCACATCTGAGGTTTGCATGCTTCTCCGAGGCTTTATTTTGTAACTTGCAAGATTATCTATATTTGATGGGTCTTTTTGAGTTTTCGAGTTGCTTATAAACGGACCCAATCAGATGTCACTTGGTCAACAAATACAAACAGCTATTGGACAAGCAAATACATTGATGCTAACGCATTGATAAACGTACATAAACGTGCTATTGTGAATCTCCCAGCTGAAGGTGTTTTTCGACCCCAGGTTTTGATCGTAACCTCCAATGGGTCTCCTCCGGACTATGTCCACACCAACGTGCTGCTGGGGCTGGACCTGCACTCCACACCGCAGTACAAACCAGGCCAACCAGGGCCAGATCTGGGTTAGTATCACCCACGTATAGGGACTGAGACCCTCACACTGTCGTACACAGACCTCGTGCTGGGAAACAGCAGCACTTTGGGGCTGGTTCGTAAGAAAATCCCAGGGAGTGTGAAAAAGACGGGGCTTTGCTTCCCAAGGCTGACTATGGTTGTTAGTTAAAGGTTCATATCCGGTAGCTCGCTCGTGATGCTGTCTGCTCTCTCTCTCCCTCCTTCCCTCCCTCCCTCCCTCCCTTTCCTCCATCCTACAGGGAGTGTGTATGAGGTGGTGGTTGTGCAGGGTAAAGGTTTGAAAGAGGAGATGGATGCAGGGGCGATGGCGTGGGCGACTGCGCCAGGGGAAGGAATGGCGCGAGCTAATGCGGTGGTCACGGCCTTCAGGTTCATCATGAAGCAAAGCTACATCTGTGCTCTCATTGCAATGATGGTGAGTCTCTGTCTCTGTCTCTGGCTGGCTGGCTGGCTATGTGTCTGTCTGTTTGGCTGTATGGCTGTTTGTCTGTCAGAGGAGGAGGAGGAGTAAGGAACAGTCAGCCTTTTCAGTCCCAGGAGAGGGCTTCAGGATCCACACACACACACAGCGTCTCAGTGGCCCATTTAGTCATTAGCGATGACAGCTTGCAGCGAGCCCCGGTTGGCCCTGGGTGATGTGTACCATATATAACTGAAGCGTCACCTTATACAGATGTGTGTTGGTTAGTAGAGCACTGCTGAGGTCCCTGGTAGGTAGAAAGGTGGTGGCGGGGATGGATGGGTGGGTTGCAGGCCGTCCTCTCTCTTGAGAAACAACCATGGCCTGCACTCTGTTTTACACATCTAAGAAGACTGTCACTTCATTTGATCTGTTGGTTAAAGGATATTGTGTTATGTTGTGTTATGTTGTGCTATGCCGTGTTATGTTGTGTTATGCCGTGTTATGTTGTGTTATGTTGTGTTATGACGTGTTATGACGTGTTATGACGTGTTATGTTGTGTTATGTCGTGTTATGCCGTGTTATGTTGTGTTATGCCGTGTTATGTTGTGTTATGTTGTGTTATGTTGTGTTATGCCGTGTAATGTTGTGTTATGTTGTGTTATGTTGTGTTATGCCGTGTTAGGTTGTGTTATGTTGTGTTATGCCGTGTAATGTTGTGTTATGTTGTGCTATGTTGTGTTATGCCGTGTTATGTTGTGTTATGTTGTGTTATGTTGTGTTATGCCGTGTGATGTTGTGTTATGATGTGTTATGCCGTGTTAGGTTGTGTTATGTTGTGTTATGTTGTGTTATGCCGTGCAATGTTGTGTTATGTTGTGTTATGTTGTGCTATGTTGTGTTATGCCGTGTTATGTTGTGTTATGTTGTGTTATGTTGTGTTATGCCGTGTGATGTTGTGTTATGATGTGTTATGCCGTGTTAGGTTGTGTTATGTTGTGTTATGTTGTGTTATGCCGTGTAATGTTGTGTTATGTTGTGTTATGTTGTGCTATGTTGTGTTATGCCGTGTTATGTTGTGTTATGTTGTGTTATGCCGTGTTATGCCGTGTAATGTTGTGTTATGTTGTGTTATGTTGTGTTATGCCGTGTTATGTTGTGTTATGTTGTGTTATGCCGTGTTATGTTGTGTTATGTTGTGTTATGTTGTGTTATGCCGTGTTATGTTGTGTTATGTTGTGTTATGTTGTGTTATGCCGTGTTATGCCGTGTTATGCCGTGTTATGCCGTGTTATGCCGTGTTATGTTGTGTTATGTTGTGTTATGTTGTGTTATGTTGTGTTATGCCGTGTTATGTTGTGTTATGTTGTGTTATGTTGTGTTATGTTGTGTTATGTTGTGTTATGTTGTGTTATGCCGTGTTATGCCGTGTTATGCCGTGTTATGTTGTGTTATGTCGTGTTATGCCGTGTTATGTTGTGTTATGTTGTGTTATGTTGTGTTATGCCGTGTTATGCCGTGTTATGTTGTGTTATGTTGTGTTATGTTGTGTTATGCCGTGTTATGTTGTACTGTGGCGTGTTATGTTGTGTTATGTTGTGTTATGTTGTGTTATGCCGTGTTATACCGTGTTATGCCGTGTCATGTCAGTGACTGCTCTCACTTAAGTGGTTCCTTTTAGCAACACCAGTGATATCAATGATGTGTGATGCTTAACCTTTATTATTAGTGGCTTGATGATCTAGCTTTCTCCTCCCTCCTCCCCTCCCTCCCTCCCTCCCTCCCTCCCTCCCTCCCTCCCTCCCTCCCTCCCTCCCTCCCTCCCTCCCTCCCTCCCCATTTCTCCCCTCCCTCCCCATTTCTCCCTCCCCATCTCTACCTCCCCTTCTCTCCCATCCCTCCCCATATCTCCCTCCCCATCTTTCCTTCTCTCCCTCCCCATATCCCCTCCCCATCTTTCCTTCTCTCCCTCCCCATTTCTCCCTCCCCCCATCTCTCCCCTCCCTCCCCATATCTCCCTCCCCATCTCTCCCCTCCCTCCCTATATCTCCCTCCCCATCTTTCCTTCTCTCCCTCCCCATATCTCCCTCCCCATCTTTCCTTCTCTCCCTCCCCATTTCTCCCTCCCCATTTCTCCCTCCCCATCTCTCTCCTCCCTCCCCATATCTCCCTCCCCATCTCTTCTTTCCCTCCCCATATCTCCCTCCCCATCTCTCCCCTCCCTCCCCATTTCTCCCTCCCCATCTCTCCCCTCCTCCCCATATCTCCCTCCCCATCTCTCCCCTCCCTCCCCATATCTCCCTCCCCATCTTTCCTTCTCTCCCTCCCCATATCTCCCTCCCCATCTTTCCTTCTCTCCCTCCCCATTTCTCCCTCCCCATCTCTCCCCTCCCTCCCCCATATCTCCCTCCCCATCTTTTCCTTCTCTCCCTCCCTCCCCATCTCTTCTCTCCCTCCCAATCTCTCCCTCCCTTCCTCCCCATCTCTCCTCCCCATCTTTCCTTCCCTCCCAGGCGTGAGTATCACTTATGTCAGCTGGCTGACCTTTGTGTTTCTCATCTGGTCCTGCACGCTGTGGATGGTGCGCGACCGCCGTCGGTACACCATGACCACCTCCCCTTCATGGTGTTCTATGGGAACCTGTTGATCATCCTACAGTACATCTGGAGCTTTGAGCTCCTCCAACCCCGTGCCCGGGCTTTTCTTAAAGAAAGAGGTGCCCTTCCGGGAACTGGGCTCCAAGGTGCTGTGCCTGCTGAGTTTCTGGCTGCTGCTGAGACAGGCGTTGACAGAGAGGAAGGAGAGCCAGAGAGAAGAGGAGGTGCTGTCGGACATCAGGGTCATCCATACCCACAAGAAGGGTAAGACAGCCCCTGAGTCTGTCAGTCAGTCTCTGTCTGTTGGCCTATCTGTCTGTCCTGTCTGTCTGTCTGTCTGACTGACTGTCTGACTGAGAGTTCCTGGTTAGTGTATGTACAGCAGGGATGGATAACTGGTGGCCCGCGGATCAATTTCGGGAACGTGGTCTCAACTTACTGTTGCAAGTTAGAATAGTAGAATACACAAGGTGCAATTTAGAAATGTGGTTGTGTATCAGCAGTGTTTCTCTTGTTAAGTAACTGACAGTCATTCAATTAGCCATGTCAGCAAAACATTTTTTAGATCGGTAATCATGGTCAAATTACCGACCGGGGTGCCCCATTGATTTTGTTAGTCACTCTCACTCAGATATCATATTCAAAGTGCAAACATTTCTCTTCACCCCATGGCAAAATCACTAGAATTGCATTGAATTAGTAATACATTTGCTAAATCTTCTTTCCGTCTCATGGAAAAATGTGTAGAATTGCAGCAAACTTGCTTTAAAACTGTAACATAAAAGCGGGGCCGCGAAAATGATTTGTTCGTAAGGTGGAAATGCTATTAGGGCCGCAAAAGGCTACAGCTCTGACTGTAATTTGTGTGTATGGATGTGGGTAAGCAGACCCTTGAGCCACTGTGGTCCCCTTATGATGAGTTCAGATTGTTTGTGACCCCCCCCCCCCCCAGATGAACACATGTAATGCAAACTTTCACAAACACCTCCGATTGACATTAATTCATTATTTAAATGAAATATAAGCATGTCTTGATTTAGAATTCTGCTCTATTGGTAACCTCACAGGTGTCAAGAAAGACATTAATCACCTCCATTTGTTTTACACAAAACATTAACTACTTTATGCCTTAGTTGTGTTAGCTTATCCCTCTGTCATTGCTGCTGTTGTTGCTGCTGTTGTTGTTGCTGTTGTTGCTTTTGTTGTAGTTGTTGTCGTCATCTTCTATGTCATTGCTTCAGCTCTTCCCTCCCATGCGCTTCTTATAGAGGACAAGGAGGTGATGGGTGAGAGCGGTGGACACAGAGAGATGATGCAGGTGCTAGGCAACACGCTCCTGGCCATGTTGAACAAGTACTGGATCTACATCTGCGGCGGCATGTTCTTCTTCGTCAGCTTCGAGGGACGCATCGTCATGTACAAGATCATCTACATGATGCTGCTCCTCTTCTGCGTGGCCTGCTACCAGGTGTTGTTACTGTGGGCTTACTGCACCGTCCTGTCCGGGTGGCTCTGTGCAGGTTTTTGATCTAGCTCAGGGCTGATGCACCTTTCGGGAACCTTCCTTTGGTTCCGTACTACTAAATCAAGTGCACTCCACGTACACCATTTCTGTACTTCTGGAGTGCACGAAAAAGTAGGGAAATGTATGCACTCACTGCTGTAGGTTTCTCTGGATAAGAGCGTCTGCTGTTGACTGAAATGTATATTTAAAATGAGTATCTATAACCATCAAACTACACATAGTGTAGTAGTGGATGGTGATCTGAAGGTAGGTGTAAAAGTTGTGTAACCTTCTCTCTGGCCATCACCAGGTGCACTATGAGTGGTGGAGAAGCATGCTGAAGTACTTCTGGATGTCTGTGGTGTTCTACACCATGCTGGTCCTCATCCTGGTCTACACCTTCCAGTTTGACTCCTCCATCCACGTCTGGTTCAACATGACCGGCATGAGCAAGGACAAGTGAGTAAAAACATATATATATATATATATATATATGAGAGAGAGAGAGAGAGAGAGAGAGAGAGAGAGAGAGAGAGAGAGAGAGAGAGAGAGAGAGAGAGAGAGAGAGAGAGAGAGAGAGAGAGAGAGAGAGAGAGAGAGAGAGAGAGAGAGAGAGAGAGAGAGAGAGAGAGAGAGAGAGAGAGAGAGAGAGAGAGAGAGAGTGTCGTTCCGTGTCAACCGCCCTCCTCCTCCTGTCTCTCCCTGTGTAGACTGGAGGACCTGGGTCTGGAGAAGTTCTCTGTCCCGGCTCTGTTCACGAGGATCTTCATCCCCACCTCCTTCCTGTTGGTCTGCATCCTCCACCTGCACTACTTCCACCAGCGCTTCCTCCTGCTCACTGACATCAAGACGGTGGCCGACAAACAGAAAAGCACGATCACCAGGTGAGTGTCACACGGACCACACACTGGAAAATAAGTTGTGACTCTCTGGCAGTGCCCATGCAATTGACCGTTTTTCCGACCTGAGTCCCACTAAGTGTCACAGGATTCAAAACTCTTTAAAAAAAAAGCATGTCATTCCACCTATTCAATTAACTTCAATATCAGCTCTGTTTTTCTTTAACAGGTTTTACATTACTTTTCACAATGCAAATGGTTTATAATAATAATTGGCCTTTAGTTTGTTACATTCACTGCTAAAATGGACCAAGTGTGACCGCTAAGATATGTGTCGCAACGGATGGTGGTCCTGGAGGGTTTGGCTGTGATTTGGGGATCCTGGAACAGACTAGTTTGGGAACCGCAGGTCTAGTCAGGTCTTGGTCTTTAGCAGCCTCTGATTGAATTAAAAATGTCCATACTCTGTCCGGCAATTAATTGAGGTGAAATCCACCATGGCTATCCATTACCCATGCCCCCACTGGCTGGTAGTTGAACTGTAATGCCCCTCTCTCTGTCTGCTTGGGTCTGATCCTTTTGTCCTTACCTGTTGTACCATTAGAGTGCCTGTTGTACCATTATGGTGCCTGTTGTACCATTATGGTGCCTGTTGTACCATTATGGTGCCTGTTGTACCATTAGTTTTAGGGTGTCTGATTTAGCATTAGCTAACTAGTTGTTGTTATGCAAGGCACGAATGTAGCATTGTTGACTACAGAAACCACGTTCTGTATTACATGTACCACTGTCAAAGGTGCAGTGTAAGTGCTGTTGGAAGCGTTTATTAAATCAATTTCATCACATGTTCTTCCATTGAAGGCATATTTTGATGGCTGACTTCTCTAGAGCTGTATGGACTGGTTGGACCTTCTTTATTTAAAATCACTTTGAGACAAGTGGTCATGAAGGGAAGCAGACAGAACAAATTCTCTCTTGATAACTGCAGGGACCCAGCCTGACAGTGCCTCCCATAGAACTAGAGGGACAACTATTAGTCTGTTCTAGTCATTCTATTCCTATCTCCACTCCCAGGCTGGTGCACCTAGATGGCAGTCTGGCAGATATCTCTCTCATCAAACCCACCCTCACTGTGACCACCAAAGACGAGGAGGCTGGGGAGAAGGTGCAGCTGGAAGAGGAAGATGGGAAGGAGGAGGAGGAGGAGAAGAAGAGAAGTTATGAGGAGGAGGAGGAGGAGAAGAGGTATGAAGAACCCCTGGAGCACTGCAGCAAGGCGGAGTTCCTGTTCGACGAGATGTCAGGTACCTAGATAGAGAACCTGACACACATGCACAGAGATAACTAATTAACCTTTTATGACAAGCATAAAAAGTTAGTGGGTTTGCAAGCACCTTCCTTCATCATATTTCAGCCAATAAAAGTTGATGAATCTAATACAGAAGCCGTCATCTGGAATAGTTGTATTTGTTTTTATTTGGTGGAGTATAATAAAGTCATTGATTTGACGTGTGTGTGTGTGTGTGTGTGTGTGTGTGTGTGTGTGTGTGTGTGTGTGTGTGTGTGTGTGTGTGTGTGTGTGTGTGTGTGTGTGTGTGTGTGTGTGTGTGTGTGTGTGTGTGTGTGTGTGGTGGTGAGTGAGTGAGTGAGTGAGTGAGTGAGTGAGTGAGTGAGTGAGTGAGTGAGTGAGTGAGTGGTGGTGAGTGAGTGGTGAGTGGTGGTGAGTGGTGGTGGTGGTGAGTGAGTGAGAGATTGTTGGATGCGAAAACCAGCTTGGTGTTTAACCAGGGCCGTGCTCCTCCAGTATGTATCATGGTACTCTGGACACACCTCTTTCTCAGAGGTATTTTCTCATGGTTGTTATGCAAAACGCTGCTAGCTATAGTTAGTTTGGAAGATTTCAGTTGTTGAAGTCCCATACTGTATAGTTACAGGCTGCATGCAGTTCTCTACTGGTCTTTTCCCACTGAATGGTGTGTTCATTTGATGCTGACTACAGGCTGCTCAACACACTGTCTCCACAGTCGTTCCTCTGTTTGACCGGGCTGAGGGGATTTCTGTGTGTGTGGTGTATGTGTGTGTGTGTCTGAACCCTGATGCTGTCTCAGTGTCTTGACAGAACAATGCTCGGGCTGTTCAACATCTGTTTCCTGCTGAAGAAAGAATGAGTTTGAAGATCAAGTTTTGGTTTTATTAGTCGTATGTACAGGACACACATTGGTGTACAATTAAAATCTT
>NW_027013236.1:0-16754 GCF_036934945.1 Oncorhynchus masou masou | reverse complement strand
GTGTTAAATGAGGCCTCACCTCCTGGCTACACTAGTGACCATATCCCCGTGCATCCCGCAAAGGCGGAGGTGTTGCTAACATTTACGATAGCAAATTTCAATTTACAAAAAAAATGACGTTTCGTCTTTTGAGCTTCTAGTCATGAAATCTATGCAGCCTACTCAATCACTTTTTATAGCTACTGTTTACAGGCCTCCTGGGTCATATACAGCGTTCCTCACTGAGTTCCCTGAATTCCTATCGGACCTTGTAGTCATAGCAGATAATATTCTAATCTTTGGTGACTTTAATATTCACATGGAAAAGTCCACAGACCCACTCCAAAAGGCTTTCGGAGCCATCATCGACTCAGTGGGTTTTGTCCAACATGTCTCTGGACCCACTCACTGTCACAGTCATACGCTGGACCTAGTTTTGTCCCATGGAATAAATGTTGTGGATCTTAATGTTTTTCCTCATAATCCAGGACTATCGGACTACCATTTTGGATACGCTTGCAATTGCAACAAATAATCTGCTCAGACCCCAACCAAGGAACATCAAAAGTCGCATATAAATTCACAGACACAAAGATTCCTTGATGTCCTTTCCAGATCTCTCTGCCTTACCCAATGACACCAGAGGACAAAAATCAGTTAACCACCTAACTGAGGAACTCAATTTAACCTTGCGCAATACCCTAGATGCAGTTGCACCCCTAAAAACTAAAAACATTTCTCATAAGAAACTACCCTCAAGGCCACAGAAAATACCCGAGCTCTGAAGCAAGCTTCCAGAAAATTGGAACGGAAATGGCGCCACACCAAACTGGAAGTCTTCCGTCTAGCTTGGAAAGACAGTACCGTGCAGTACCGAAGAGCCCTTACTGCTGCTCGATCATCCTATTTTTCTAACTTAATTGAGGACAAATAAGAACAATCCAAAATTCCTTTTTGATACGGTCGCAAAGCTAACTAAAAGCAGCATTCCCCAAGAGAGGATGACTTTCACTTTAGCAGTGATAAATTCATGAACTTCTTTGAGGAAAAAAATTATGATTATTAGAAAGCAAATTACAGACTCCTCCTTAAATCTGCGCATTCCTTCAAAGCTCAGTTGTCCTGAGTCTGCACAACTCTGCAAGTGGACCCAGGATCAAGAGAGACGCTCAAGTGTTTTAGTAATATACTTCTTGACACAATGATGAAAATAATCATGGCCTCTAAACCTTCAAGCTGCTTACTGGACCCTATTCCAACTAAACTACTGAAAGAGCTGCTTCCTGTGCTTGGCCCTCCTATGTTGAACATAATAAACGGCTCTCTATCCACCGGATGTGTACCAAACTCACTAAAAGTGGCAGTAATAAAGCCTCTCTTGAAAAAGCCAAACCTTGACCCAGAAAATATAAAAAACTATCGGCCTATATCGAATCTTCCATTCCTCTCAAAAATCTTAGAAAAGGCTGTTGCTCAGCAACTCACTGCCTTCCTGAAGACAAACAATGTATATGAAATGCTTCAGTCTGGTTTTAGACCCCATCATAGCACTGAGACGGCACTTGTGAAGGTGGTAAATGACATTTTAATGGCATCGGACCGAGGCTCTGCATCTGTCCTCGTGCTCCTAGACCTTAGTGCTGCTTTTGATACCATCGATCACCACATTCTTTTGGAGAGATTGGAAACCCAAATTGGTCTACACGGACAAGTTCTGGCCTGGTTTAGATCTTATCTGTCGGAAAGATATCAGTTTGTCTCTGTGGATGGTTTGTCCTCTGACAAATCAACTGTAAATTTCGGTGTTCCTCAAGGTTCCGTTTTAGGACCGCTGTTGTTTTCACTATATATTTTACCTCTTGGGGATGTTATTCGAAAACATAATGTTAACTTTCACTGCTATGCGGATGATACACAGCTGTACATTTCAATGAAACATGGTGAAGCCCCAAAATTGCCCTCGCTAGAAGCATGTGTTTCAGACATAAGGAAGTGGATGGCAGCAAACTTTCTACTTTTAAACTCGGATAAAACAGAGATGCTTGTTCTAGGTCCCAAGAAACAAAGAGATCTTCTGTTGAATCTGACAATTAATCTTAATGGTTGTACAGTCATCTCAAATAAAACTGTGAAGGACCTCGGCGTTACTCTGGACCCTGATCTCTCTTTTGAAGAACATATCAAGACCATTTCAAGGACAGCTTTTTTCCATCTACGTAACATTGCAAAAATCAGAAACTTTCTGTCCAAAAATGATGCAGAAAAATTAATCCATGCTTTTGTCACTTCTAGGTTAGACTACTGCAATGCTCTACTTTCCGGCTACCCGGATAAAGCACTAAATAAACTTCAGTTAGTGCTAAATACGGCTGCTAGAATCCTGACTAGAACCAAAAAATTTGATCATATTACTCCAGTGCTAGCCTCCCTACACTGGCTTCCTGTCAAAGCAAGGGCTGATTTCAAGGTTTTACTGCTAACCTACAAAGCATTGCATGGGCTTGCTCCTACCTATCTCTCTGATTTGGTCCTGCCGTACATACCTACACGTACGCTACGGTCACAAGACGCAGGCCTCCTAATTGTCCCTAGAATTTCTAAGCAAACAGCTGGAGGCAGGGCTTTCTCCTATAGAGCTCCATTTTTATGGAACGGTCTGCCTACCCATGTCAGAGACGCAAACTCGGTCTCAACCTTTAAGTCTTTACTGAAGACTCATCTCTTCAGTGGGTCATATGATTGAGTGTAGTCTGGCCCAGGAGTGGGAAGGTGAACGGAAAGGCTCTGGAGCAACGAACCACCCTTGCTGTCTCTGCCTGGCCGGTTCCCCTCTTTCCACTGGGATTCTCTGCCTCTAACCCTATTACAGGGGCTGAGTCACTGGCTTGCTGGGGCTCTCTCATGCCGTCCCTGGAGGGGGTGCGTCACCTGAGTGGGTTGATTCACTGATGTGGTCATCCTGTCTGGGTTGGCGCCCCCCTTGGGTTGTGCCGTGGCGGAGATCTTTGCGGGCTATACTCAGCTTTGTCTCAGGATGGTAAGTTGGTGGTTGAAGATATCCCTCCAGTGGTGTGGGGGCTGTGCTTTGGCATAGTGGGTGGGGTTATATCCTTCCTGTTTGGCCCTGTCCGGGGGTGTCCTCGGGTGGGGCCACAGTGTCTCCTGACCCCTCCTGTCTCAGCCTCCAGTATTTATGCTGCAGTAGTTTATGTGTCGGGGGCTGGGGTCAGTTTGTTATATCTGGAGTACTTCTCCTGTCCAATTCGGTGTCCTGTGTGAATCTAAGTGTGCGTTCTCTAATTCTCTCCTTCTCTCTCTCGGAGGACCTGAGCCCTAGGACCATGCCCCAGGACTACCTGACATGATGACTCCTTGCTGTCCCCAGTCCACCTGGCCGTGCTGCTGCTCCAGTTTCAACTGAACCGCGGCCCTAGGACCATGCCCCAGGACTACTTGACATGATGACTCCTTGCTGTCCCCAGTCCACCTGGCCGTGCTGCTGCTCCAGTTTCAACTGTTCTGCCTTATTATTATTCGACCATGCTGGTCATTTATGAACATTTGAACATCTTGGCCATGTTCTGTTATAATCTCTACCCGGCACAGCCAGAAGAGGACTGGCCACCCCACATAGCCTGGTTCCTCTCTAGGTTTCTTCCTAGGTTTTGGCTTTTCTAGGGAGTTTTTCCTAGCCACCGTGCTTCTACACCTGCATTGCTTGCTGTTTGGGGTTTTAGGCTGGGTTTCTGTACAGCACTTTGAGATATCAGCTGATGTACGAAGGGCTATATAAATAAATTTGATTTGATTTGAAAATAAATTTGATTATACTCAGCTTGCCCCTCTCCATATTATGTGTTAAAGCTTTAAAACAAAGCTTCATTAGTGTCCAACAAGCTTTCTCTGTCCTTAACCTTGTTGTGAACACCTCCAAAACAAAGGTCATGTGGTTTGCTGAGAAGAATGCCCCTCCCCCACAGGTGTGATTACTACCTCTGAGGGTTTAGAGCTGGAGGTAGATCTCCAAAAAGTACTGATATTTGTCCTCATGTGCAGTTGCAAACAGTAGTCTGGCTTTTTCATGGCAGTTTTGGAGCAGTGGCTTCTTCCTTGCTGAGCAGCTTTTCAGGTTATATCGTCATAGGACTAGTTTAACTGTGGATATAGAATACTTTTGTACCTGTTTCCTCCGGCATCTTCACAAGATCCTTTGCTGTTGTTCTGGGATTAGTACGTTCATCTCTAGGAGACAGAACGCGTCTCCTTCCTGAGCGGTATGACGGCTGATTGGTCCCATGGTGTTTACACTTGCGTACTATTGTTTTTACAGATGAACGGGTACCTTCAGGGCGTTTAGAAATTGTTCCAGGATGAACCAGACTTTGTGGAGGTCTACAACTTTTTTTCTGAGGTCTTGGCTGATTTATTTTTTGATTTTCCCACTGAGTTTGATGGATAGGCCATGGAATACATCCACAGGTACACCTCCAATTGACTCAGATGATGTCAATTAGCTCTATCAGAAGCTTTCATGAAGCTATGACATCATTTTCTTGGAATTCTTTTCAAGCTGTTTAAAGGCACAGTCAACTTAGTGTATGTGAACTTCTGACCCACTGGAATTGCGATACAGTGAATTATAAGTGAAATAATCTGTCTGTAAACAATTGTTGGAAAAATTACTTGTCATGCACACAAGTAGATGTCCTAATCGACTTGCCAAACTATAGTTTGGTTCACAAAAAATTTGTGACTGCTTGAAAAGCAAGTTTAAACGACTCAACTAAGTGTCTGTAAACTTCCGACTTCAACTGCATCAACGCCACAGGCCAAAGCAAATCTAGACTTGGTTTCCTCATCGCAATCACTCCTCTTTCAACACAGCTGAACCAACCTTGGATTCAGACTTACCATCCTACCCATGCTAGATTACGGAGACAAAATTTATAGATTGGTAGGTAAGGGTGCTCTCCCGGCAAGATGTTCTTTACCATTCGGCCATCAGGTTTGCCACCAATGCTCCTTATAGGACACATCACTGCACTCTATACTCCTCTGTAAACTGGTCATCTCTGTATACCTGTCGCAAGAACCACTGGATGATGCGTATTTATAAAACCCTTAGGCATCACTCCACCCTATCTGAGATATCTACTGTCGCCCTCATCCTCCACATACAACACCGTTGGTCCCCAAAGCGCACACATCACAGGAATCAATAACATATCATTTTTTACACTTCATTGCAGCTTTTGACATTATCGATCATAGTCTGCTGCTGGAAAAAAACGTATATGTTAAACTAGTCCTATGTGGATAAAGAGTTACTTGTCTAACAGAACACAGAGGTGTTCTTTAATGGAAGCCTCTCATACATAATCCAGGTAGAAGCAGGAATTCCCCAGGGTAGCTGTTTAGGCCCCTTGCTTTTTCAATATTTACCAATGACATGCTTTGAGTAAAGCCAGTGTGTCTATGTATACGGATGACTCAACACTATACACGTCAGCTACTACAGCGACTGAAATGACTGCAATACTTAACAAAGAGCTGCAGTTAGTTTCGGAATGGGTAGCAAGGAAAGAGTTATTCCTAAATATTTCCAAAACTAAAAGCATTGTATTTGGGACAAAACATTTACTAAACCCTAAACCTCAACTACATCTCGTAATGAATAATGTGGAAATTGGAGCAAGTTGAGGTGACTAAACTGCTCTGAGTAACCCTGGATTGTAAACTGTCATGGTCAAAACATATTGATACAACAGTAGCTAAAATGGGGAGATTTCTGTCCATAATAATGCTCTGCACTGCCTTCTTAACAGCATTATCAATAAGGCAGGTCCTACAGGGCCCTGGTTTTGTATGCACCTGGACTACTGTTCAGTCGTGTGGTCAGGTGCCACAAAGTGAGACTTGGGAAAATTGCAGTTGGCTCAGAACAGGGCAGCACGGCCTTAAAAGTACACAGGGGCTAACCTTAATGACATGCATGTCAATCTCTCATGGCTCAAAGTGGAGGAGAGATTAACTTCATCATTTCTTGTTTTTGTAACATGCTGACCACCGCTCATGCGTCACATGTGCGAGTGTTGCAAAATAAATGTACATACATGTTATTCAATCATTGCACCCATACTGCTCGCGTGTGTCAACGAGTGTCTGCATTGCCAAGCGCTAAAAATAGAAGTCAGTTTCTATTTCTGACACTGAACACAGTGCAAGTCCTGCCTCTCCCATCTCCTCATTGGTTTATAGAACCAGATACCCATGTGCCATCTCCTCATTGGTTATACAAACACGGGTGATTGAAAGACGAACTGAGGTCGGTCGTGTGATAATACACCTTATTATGAAAGTTAGATGCCAATCGCCACATAAAGTCCAAAGAAGATAAAGCCTGGAGGAGATGACTAGAAAAGGTTAGAAAAGTGGTGCGTGTGTATGTATTCACCTTTTGCTATAAAGCCCCTAAATAAGATCTGGTGCAACCAATTACCTTCAGAAGTCACATAATTATTTTAATAAAGTCCATCTGTGTGCAATCTAAGTGTCACACGATCTGTCACATGATCTCAGTATATATACACCTGTTCTGAAAGGCCCCAGTGTCTGCAACACCACTACAAGGGGCACCACCAAGCAATCAGCACCATGAAGACCAAGGAGCTCTCCAAACAGGACAGGGACATAGTTGTGGAAAAGTACAGATCAGGGTTGAGACATAAAAAAATATCAGAAACTTTGAACATCCCACGGAGCACCATTAAATCCATTATTTCAAAATGGAAAGAATATGGCACCAAAACAAACCTGCCAAGGGATGGCCGCCACCAAAACTCACAGACCGGGCAAGGAGGGCATTAATCAGAGAGGAAACAAAGAGACCAAAGATGACCCTGAAGGAGCTGCTCCACAGCGATGTTGGAGTATCTGTCTATAGGACCATTTAAGCCATACACTCCACAGAGCTGGGCTTTACGGAAGAGTGTCAGTGTCAGTCTTGGAATGGCGAGTCAAAGCCCAGACCAATCCAATTGAGAATCTGTGGTATGACTTAAAGATTGCTGTACACCAGCGGAACCCATCCAACTAGAAGGAACTGGAGCAGTTTTGCCTTGAAGAATGGAAAAAATCCCAGTGGCTAGATGTGCCAAGCTTATAGAGACATACCCCAAGAGACTTGCAGCTGTAACTGCTGCGAAAGGTGGATCTACTAAGTATTGACTTGGGGGGGTGAATAGTTATGCACACTCAAGTTTTCTGTTTTTTTGTCTTATTTCTTGTTTGTTTCACAATGAAAAATATGTTGCATCTTGAAAGTGGTAGACATGTTGTGTACATTAAATGATACAAACCCCCCAAAATCTATTTTAATTCCAGGTTGTAAGGCAACAAAAAAAATGCCAAGGGGGTGAATACTTTCACATGCCACTGTATTTCAACCTCGTGTCATGATCGTGTTTGGCGTGGGGGTGGACAAAATCAATTTGTGCACGATGGCACGCGTCCAGTTTTGGCATGGCGTAAGAGGTGTTGACAAGCTGAAGGTACCTTAGCTGTCTGTTTAAAAGCTAGCACACAGCTCGACAACCATGCATACCCACAAGACATGCAACCAGAGGTCTCTTCACAGTCCTCAAGTCCAGAACAGACTATGGAGGCACACAGTACTACATAGAGCCATGACTACATGGAACTCTATTCCACATCAGGTAACTGATGCAAGCATTAGAATCAGATTTAAAAAGCAGGTACAAATACACCTTATGAAACAGTGGGGACTGTGAAGCAACACAAACATAGGCACAGACACATGCAAGATAACATACGCACTATACACACATGGGTTTTGTGTTGTAGATATGAGGTAGTGGAGTAGGGGCCTGAGGGCACACACTTAGTGTGTTGTGAATTCTGTCATGAATGTATTGTAATGTTCTTCAAATTGTATAACTGCCTTAATTTTGCATGACCCCAGGAAGAGTAGCTGCTGCCTTGGCTAATGGGGATCCATAATGAATACAACTACAAATCTACACTGATTGGAGTAGATTTAACAAGTGACATGTTTGACTGTGCGGCTGCCCGGGCCTAATATCTGCAGAACTGTGACACAGGGGCTCTCATAAAACAGGGCCATTGTGGTGTGACTGCACTGCTGTGGTCCCCTAGTAAGAAAGAATGTACTCCCATTGTTCAATGAGTACATTGTTAAGCTGGATTGCGTACTTGCAGATTTCAGAACCATTCTCTCTGCTCTAGAGTGTAGCTAGACCTCACCCTTTGTTCCTCTCCCTCTCTCTCACTCCCTCCCTTCCTCTCACTCGTTCTGTCTTCGGTCGAGCCAACAGGGATGATCTAGTGTTCTCTGGAGACAATGAAGGGAGGCTGACTTCCAGGAAAGTCCAATGTAGCATAAGGAGGTGACTGAGTTTCAGACATGTTGGAACATGTATGGAACAGTATTCTATCTAGAACATACAGTCGTGTCTGGAACATACAGTATTCTGTCTAGAACATACAATAACAGTATAGTGTCTGGAACATACAGTATCAGTGTGTCTGGAACATACAGTAACATACAGTATCGTGTCTAGAACATACAATAGTGTCTGGAACATAAGCAGTAACATACAGTATAGTGTTCAACATACAGTAACATACAGTATCGTCTGGAACATACAATAACAGTAACAAACATACAGTATACAGTGTGTCTGAACATACAGTAACATACAGTAACATACAATAACAGTATCGTGTCTGGAACATACAGTATAGTGTCTGGAACATACAGTATAGTGTCTGGAACATACAGTAACATACAGTGTCTGGATAGTGTCTGGAACATACAGTAACATACAGTATAGTGTCTGGAACATATAGTAACATACAGTATAGTGTCTGGAACATACAGTAACATACAGTATTGTGTCTGGAACATACAGTAACTGGAACATACAGTATAGTGTCTGGAACATACAGTAACATACAGTATCGTGTCTGGAACATACAGTATAGTGTCTGGAACATACAATAACATACAGTATAGTGTCTGGAACATACAGTATACATACAGTATAGTGTCTGAACATACAGTAACATACAGTATAGTGTCTGGAACATACAGTATAGTGTCTGGAACATCCAGTAACACCACAGTATAGTGTCTGGAACATACAGTATAGTCTGTCTACAGTAACATACAGTATAGTGTCTGGAACATACAGTAACAGTAGTGTCTGAAACATACAGTATAGTGTCTGGAACATACAGTAACATACAGTATAGTGTCTGTAACATACAGTAACATACAGTATAGTGTCTGGAACATACAGTAACATACAGTATAGTGTCTGTAACATACAGTAACATACAGTATAGTGTCTGTACAATAACAGTATACAGTAACATACAGTAGTGTCTGGAAATACATACAGTAACATACAGTAGTGTCTGGAACATATAGTAACATACAATAACATACAGTATAGTGTCTGGAACATACAGTAACATACAGTATAGTGTCTGAAATACAATAACATACAGTATAGTGTCATACAGTATCGTGTATAGTGTCTGGAACATATAGTAACATACAGCATAGTGTCTGGAATAACATACAGTATAGTGTCAATATACAGTATAGTGTCTGGAACATCCAGTAACATACAGTATAGTGGCTGAACATACAGTAACATACATTATCGTGTCTGGAACATAGAGTAACATACAGTATAGTGTCTGGAACATACAGTAACATACAGTATAGTGTCTGGAACATACAGTAGCATACAGTATACAGTGTCTGGAACATACAGTAACATACAGTATAGTGTCTGGAACATACAGTATAGTCATCTGGAACATACAGTAACATACAGTATAGTGTCTGGAACATACAATAACATGCAGTATAGTGTCTGGAACATAAAGTAACACAGTATAGTGTCTGGAACATACAATAACATACAGTATAGTGTCTGGAACATCCAGTAACATACAGTATAGTGTCTGGAATTTATACTGATATAGTGTCTGATTTAATGCATACAGTATGAAATCTCTAGAACATACAAGTAACATGATATAAGTATTAGACATACAGTAATATAAGAGTATAGTGTCTGGAACATAATAACATACTAGTTTTATATAAAATCACTCTTTTTGTATTAATTGTTTTTCATATAGGTTCAAGCATATAGGCAGAATAAAACAGCATTGGACAACAGGTTTTCACATGATATTCAATAAAACAATGTATATTCATAACGCTGTCAGATAATTCCATATTGGCTAAATGCCCCCAATAACTCAGGTTAATAATTCCTCAGTTTAAATAGGTCAGGTTCAGGATTAGAGCCAGCGGGGGAGGCGGGGGTCTGGAGCAGATAAACTATCTACACCTTCCTGTGTTCTCTTCTCTCAACTAAGTGATTATGTTATTAGATGAACACCTCTAGCACTGAGTGGTCTACTGCACCCAACACTAGGATGGTTAGAGCACTCACAAAGACCTGTGTAGAAAACCCTGTTCTCTACTGACCCTGGAGGCTAGGGTCTGGTTAGAGCACTCACAAAGACCTGTGTAGAAAACCCTGTTCTCTACTGACCCTGGAGGCTAGGGGTCTGGTTAGAGCACTCACAAAGACCTGTGTAGAAAACCCTGTTCTCTACTGATCCTGGAGGCTAGGGGTCTGGTTAGAGCACTCACAAAGACCTGTGTAGAAAACCCTGTTCTCTACTCTCCCTGGTGGCTAGGGGTCTGGTTAGAGCACTCACAAAGACCTGTGTAGAAAACCCTGTTCTCTACTGACCCTGGAGGCTAGGGGTCTGGATGAAAATAATGAAATATCACTTTTTCCATCAATACCGATAAATAAAAATCAACTACACTTCTTTATTGCTATTAGTTCTATGATAATATATAATAAAATATACAGTGCCTTGCGAAAGTATTCGGCCCCCTTGAACTTTGCGACCTTTTGCCACATTTTGCCACACTTCCATTTCAATATTATCGCTTGCACAGTGCTCCTTGGGATGTTTAAAGCTTGGGAAATCTTTTTGTATCCAAATCCGGCTTTAAACTTCTTCACAACAGTATCCCGGACCTGCCTGATGTGTTCCTTGTTCTTCATGATGCTCTCTGCGCTTTTAACGGACCTCTGAGACTATCACAGTGCAGGTGCATTTATACGGAGACTTGATTACACACAGATGGATTGTATTTATCATCATTAGTCATTTAGGTCAACATTGGATCATTCAGAGATCCTCACTGAACTTCTGGAGAGAGTTTGCTGCACTGAAAGTAAAGGGGCTGAATAATTTTGCACGCCCAATTTTTCAGTTTTTGATTTGTTAAAAAAGTTTGAAATATCCAATAAATGTCGTTCCACTTCATGATTGTGTCCCACTTGTTGTTGATTCTTCACAAAAAATACAGTTTTATATCTTTATGTTTGAAGCCTGAAATGTGGCAAAAGGTTGCAAAGTTCAAGGGGGCCGAATACTTTCGCAAGGCACTGTATGCCATTTAAATAATAATAATAATAATAATATGATGATGATAATGATGACTAGGCATGAAGACCTGTTGATTGCAACATATCTATTGGTCTTTAGGCGACATAGAACACTGTACACGAATGTACAGTGGAAGACTGCTTCCATTAGTCACAAAGCCCTTGATAGTGACCACCACCACCACCACACTGTAATGTATATGCTGTACTCACTGTACCATTACAGTGGCCTGTGTTCCATGTACATAGAGCTGCATAGACCCATCCTCACCAAGGATTCATCTCAGCAAGAACCAGTGAAGAAATGGTGGTATTGAATTCCACAGAGCTGGGTTGGATAAGAGTCCATGTAAATAGGTGAAGGGTCTCCAGTTTGAAGTGCTTGGTTCCAATCAGACACCCCACTACTAGTTTTGAAACCTGAAAGCTCTCCATTTATAGGCCGGTCATCTGGGGTTACCATGGAGAAGACATGGTGTCAACCTGCCTCTGCCTCTCCGTTCAATCAGATTAAATATGACCATCAGAGAAGGAAATGAATCCTCTGGAATTACATCGGACATTCAGTATGGCTGGTGGCTAGCCTAAAGGACAGACTGTTTGGAAATGGAGGTTTAGGGAGGCTGGTTGGATGCAGACAACAACTCCCACATTAACACACATACTGTATGCAGATGAACTATGGTATCTTCGTGATCATCAGCATTTAGCTAGTCATAGAGAGTCTGAACAAAAGAGTCATTCTACAGACAAGGACTATTTCTTTGATGCCTCCAGTATTGAAGGAGTATCAGTGTCCTGGATTAGACACTTAATTTAACCCTGACAATACAGCCATCAGGCCAAACGGCAGGGGGGAGTTCACACTCCTTCAATAGACTGGGATTGGGAAAAAATGATCACATCACGTACACACACACACACACACACACAAACACACATCATGAACACAAACCGGTGTGTAACTGCAAACACATGCAAAATGGGTTCGCTTCACACACACTAACACAAACAATACATTTAAAAAAAACAATTTTAATGTGGAAAAAAAAAATAGCTACATATCGCAATATTAACTATTTTCTGCTAGGTAGCGGTAGCTAACGCTAGTCGGCTGTACCTGCGACAAAATTCTGGTATTTTTCATCCTGATCATTGTAGTTCATTACCATGTTTCTGCGCTGAACTAGTTTGAATTTTGTTTAGTGAAAACTACAACTCCCTTCAGCAATTCAATCTATAGATTGTCCATTTTCTTTTTTAAATAGTGAGCCATGTTTTTAGCACTTTATAGCGCTAAGTGATTAATCAAAATGTTGCTTATTTCTGGGTTATTAAACAACTAATTGACAGACATCGATTCAATTACTTGAATTCCATTTATTATAAAACATTTTGTGAGCTCAACACACCATTGACAAGAGAAATCAACTCAAGAACTATGTGGAACAGTGAGCTGAAGGGAATTGTAGTTTTCACTAAACAAAATTCAAACTAGTTCAGCGCAGAAACATGGTAATGAACTACAATGATCAAAATACATTGTGCCTATTCTTCCCCGACCCGGACAGAGGCGGATAAACACACAGACTGTGAGACTGCATGAGAAAGGAATGTACACAACGACAAGAGGGATAAAGACAGCTGGTGAGGTAGCTCCTGCCAATTGATTGTTGTAGTAGTTCCTGAGTGGCGCAGCGGTCTAAGGCACAGCATCTCAGTGCAAGAAGTAGAAGTCGGACAATTATTATTTTTCAACGCCGATACCGATACTGAATATTGGAGGACCAAAAAAGCCGATACCGATTAAATTTCCGGTTCCTGTGGAGCGAGCGGCCGCATCTACACTTCGCGTCCGCAGGAAATGCTGCTAGCTAGCTAGCCCAACAGCTAGCCAACCTCTACCGAATTGAACTCCAACTACCCGGTCAACATTCCGCGTCGTTCCACAGGTAGTATCACATTTTCATTTCACTTCATTGCTAAAGAACGGTTTGATTTGTTTGATCGTAGCTAGCCAGCTACATAGCCGTCTTTGTTTCTAAGACAATTGTAGCCCAGAGCGATTTTCTAGTTAGCTGGCCAGCTATTGTCCGTTCTTCTAACGTAGCTAGCCAGCTAGCCCCGAATAGCAGCACTTTGTTGTAACTATTACAGTACAACGGTTTGTTTTGTTTGATCGTAGCTAGCTAGCTACATAGCCGTCTTTGTATCTAAGACAATTGTGTAGCCTAGAGCGATTTTCAGGTTAGCCAGCCAGCTATTGTCGTTTTTTAAGTAACGGAACGCATAATCAACCTTGCTAGCTAGCCAGCTAGTCACGAATAGCAGCACTGTAGAAACTATTACACTCGACGAACGATTCTCTGGATTAGTGTAGTGTCAACATCGCAGCCACTACCAGCTAGCCTACTCCAGCAGTACTGTTTCATTTCAATCATTTTAGTCAATAAGATTCTTGCTACGTAAGCTAACTTTCTGAACATTCGAGACGTGTAGTCCACTTGTCATTCCAATCTCCTTTGCATTAGCGTAGCCTCTCCTGTACCCTGTTAACTATGTGTCTATCTATCCCTGTTCTCTCCTCTCTGCACAGACCATACAAACGCTCCACACCGCGTGGCCGCGGGCCACCCTAATCTGGTGGTCCCAGCGCGCACGACCCACGTGGAGTTCCTGGTCTCCGGTAGCCTCTGGAACTGCCGATCTGCGGCCAACAAGGCAGAGTTCATCTCAGCCTATGCCTCCCTCCAGTCCCTCGACTTCCTGGCACTGACGGAAACATGGATCACCACAGATAACACTGCTACTCCTACTGCTCTCTCTTCGTCCGCCCACGTGTTCTCGCACACCCCGAGAGCTTCTGGTCAGCGGGGTGGTGGCACCGGATCCTCATCTCTCCCAAGTGGTCATTCTCTCTCTCTCCCCCCTTACCCATCTATCTATCGCCTCCTTTGAATTCCATGCTGTCACAGTTACCAGCCCTTTCAAGCTTAACATTCTTATCATTTATCGCCTCCAGGTTCCCTCGGAGAGTTCATCAATGAGCTTGATGCCTTGATAAGCTCCTTTCCTGAGGACGGCTCACCTCTCACAGTCCTGGGCGACTTTAACCTCCCCACGTCTACCTTTGACTCATTCCTCTCTGCCTCCTTCTTTCCACTCCTCTCCTCTTTGACCTCACCCTCTCACCTTCCCCCTACTCACAAGGCAGGCAATACGCCCGACCTCATCTTTACTAGATGCTGTTCTTCCACTAACCTCACTGCAACTCCCCTCCAAGTCTCCGACCACTACCTTGTATCCTTTTCCCTCTCGCTCTCATCCAACACTTCCCACACTGCCCCTACTGGATGGTATCGCGCCGTCCCAACCTTCGCTCTCTCTCCCCGCTACTCTTTCCTCTTCCATCCTTTCATCTCTTCCCTCTGCTCATACCTTCTCCAACCTTTCTCCTGACTCTGCCTCCTCAACCCTCCTCTCTTCCCTTTCTGCATCCTTTGACTCTCTATGTCCCCTATCCTCCAGGCCGGCTCGGTCCTCCCCTCCCGCTCCGTGGCTCGATGACTCATTGCGAGCTCACAGAACAGAGCTCCGGGCAGCCGAGCGGAAATGGAGGAAAACTCGCCTCCTGCGGACCTGGCATCCTTTCACTCCCTCCTCTCTACATTTTCCTCCTCTGTCTCTGCTGCTAAAGCCACTTTCTACCACTCTAAATTCCAAGCATCTGCCTCTAACCCTAGGAAGCTCTTTGCCACCTTCTCCTCCCTTCTGAATCCTCCTCCCCTCCCCCCTCCTCCCTCTCTGCAGATGACTTCGTCAACCATTTTGAAAAGAAGGTCGACGACATCCGATCCTCGTTTGCTAAGTCAAACGACACCGCTGGTTCTGCTCACACTGCCCTACCCTGTGCTCTGACCTCTTTCTCCCTCTCTCTCCAGATGAAATCTCGCTTGTGACGGCCGGCCGCCCAACAACCTGCCCGCTCGACCCTATCCCCTCCTCTCTCCTCCAGACCATTTCCGGGGACCTTCTCCCTTACCTCACCTCGCTCATCAACTCATCCCTGACCGCTGGCTACGTCCCTTCCGTCTTCAAGAGAGCGAGAGTTGCACCCCTTCTGAAGAAACCTACACTCGATCCCTCCGATGTCAACAACTACAGACCAGTATCCCTTCTTTCTTTCTCTCCAAAACTCTTGAACGTGCCGTCCTTGGCCAGCTCTCCCTCTATCTCTCTCACATTGCTATGCAGACGACACACAATTAATCTTCTCCTTTCCCCCTTCTGATGACCAGGTGGCGAATCGCATCTCTGCATGTCTGGCAGACATATCAGTGTGGATGACGGATCACCACCTCAAGCTGAACCTCGGCAAGACGGAGCTGCTCTTCCTCCCGGGGAAGGACTGCCCGTTCCATGACCTCGCCATCACGGTTGACAACTCCATTGTGTCCTCCTCCCAGAGCGCTAAGAACCTTGGCGTGATCCTGGACAACACCCTGTCGTTCTCAACCAACATCATGGCGGTGGCCCGTTCCTGTAGGTTCATGCTCTACAACATCCGCAGAGTACGACCCTGCCTCACACAGGAAGCGGCGCAGGTCCTAATCCAGGCACTTGTCATCTCCCGTCTGGATTACTGCAACTCGCTGTTGGCTGGGCTCCCTGCCTGTGCCATTAAACCCCTACAACTCATCCAGAACGCCGCAGCCCGTCTGGTGTTCAACCTTCCCAAGTTCTCTCACGTCACCCCGCTCCTCCGCTCTCTCCACTGGCTTCCAGTTGAAGCTCGCATCCGCTACAAGACCATGGTGCTTGCCTACGGAGCTGTGAGGGGAACGGCACCGCAGTACCTCCAGGCTCTGATCAGGCCCTACACCCAAGCAAGGGCACTGCGCTCATCCACCTCTGGCCTGCTCGCCTCCCTACCATTGAGGAAGTACAGTTCCCGCTCAGCCCAGTCAAAACTGTTCGCTGCTCTGGCCCCCCAATGGTGGAACAAACTCCCTCACGACGCCAGGACAGCGGAGTCAATCACCACCTTCCGGAGACACCTGAAACCCCACCTCTTCAAGGAATACCTAGGATAGGATAAGTAATCCTTCTCACCCCCCCCCTTAATGACTTAGATGCACTATTGTAAAGTGGCTGTTCCACTGGATGTCAGAAGGTGAATTCACCAATTTGTAAGTCGCTCTGGATAAGAGCGTCTGCTAAATGACTTAAATGTAAATGTAA
>NW_027013235.1:0-16769 GCF_036934945.1 Oncorhynchus masou masou | reverse complement strand
TACAGTATATAAACACAGTATATAACAGGCTACAGAGTAGCATAGACTGAGATACAGTAGATAGAACACAGTATATACACACAGTATATAACGGGCTACAGAGCAGCATAGACTGAGATACAGTAGAATAGGATAGGATACAGTATATATACACAGTATATAACAGGCTACAGAGTAGCATAGACTAAGATACAGTAGAATAGGATAGAATACAGTATATAACAGGCTACTTCAAGGGTTCTCTGGACAGAAGCAGAAGGCACTCGGTGGCACAGTAACCCCAATAGATTGGGAACCACTGCTATAGATAATACACATCAACACAAGGAGATAAAACACTGTATTATATATTTGACCAGAGCGCTTTGGGCCCTGGTACAGGAAGTACACTAGATAGTGTTTAAGGTACCATTGGGGACACAACTCTCGACGTCCTCCCTGTGATGCAGTAGCTCTTCTTCTCTTCTCCAGGGACGGGTTCTAAGGTTCCGTCAGGTTTTCATTAGGGAACCGCACATAAGTCTTTGAAGCGGGAACTCGAGCCAGAACAATCTCGATTTAATTTCCTGAGTTTTGCCCCATTTAACAACTCCGACAAAAGTCAGAGCTCTTTAACAGAGTTTAGAAAATAAAAGCAAGGGGGGGGAATCTACATTTTAATGTTGTTTTTTAAAGAATGTTTCTGGACGCAGTCCCATTTCGCTGGCTCGTTGTGGCAGCAGTGTAGAGAGCGGCGGGCTGTGTTCCAAAAGGCCCTCTATTCCCTATAAAGTGCACTACTTCTAGACCAGAGCCCAACGGGAGGGAGTGGTCCAAAGTAGTGCAATATAGAGGGAACAGGGGGCCGTTTGGAATGCACTCGTGGGTCCCTGTCTGGTTGGGTTAGAGAGAGAACTGAGAGACTGGGATTCCGGTGGGAAGTTCCTGTCAGTTGCCTCAGTATGTCTACAAGGACATCCAGGCCAGCTGCAACAGGACATACCCACCATCACCTCTCTCTAGGCCAGCTGCAACAGGACATACCCACCATCTCCTCTCTCTAGGCCAGCTGCAACAGGACATACCCACCATCACCTCTCTCTAGGCCAGCTGCAACAGGACATACCCACCATCACCTCTCTCTAGGCCAGCTGCAACAGGACATACCCATCATCACCTCTCTCTAGGCCAGCTGCAACAGGACATACCCACCTCTCCTCTCTCTAGGCCAGCTGCAACAGGACATACCCACCATCACCTCTCTCTAGGCCAGCTGCAACAGGACATTCTCACTTCTCCTCTCTCTAGGCCAGCTGCAACAGGACATACCCACCATCACCTCTCTCTAGGCCAGCTGCAACAGGACATACCCACCTCTCCTCTCTCTAGGCCAGCTGCAACAGGACATACCCACCATCACCTCTCTCCAGGCCAGCTGCAACAGGACATACCCACCATCACCTCTCTCTAGGCCAGCTGCAACAGGACATACCCACCTCTCCTCTCTCTAGGCCAGCTGCAACAGGACATACCCACCATCACCTCTCTCTAGGCCAGCTGCAACAAGACATACCCACCATCACCTCTCTCTAGGCCAGCTGCAACAGGACATACCCACCATCACCTCTCTCCAGGCCAGCTGCAACAGGACATACCCACCATCACCTCTCTCTAGGCCAGCTGCAACAGGACATACCCACCATCACCTCTCTCTAGGCCAGCTGCAACAGGACATACCCACCATCACCTCTCTCTAGGCCAGCTGCAATAGGACATACCCACCTCTCCTCTCTCTAGGCCAGCTGCAACAGGACATACCCACCATCACCTCTCTCTAGGCCAGCTGCAACAGGACATACCCACCATCACCTCTCTCTAGGCCAGCTGCAACAGGACATACCCACCATCACCTCTCTCCAGGCCAGCTGCAACAGGACATACCCACCATCACCTCTCTCTAGGCCAGCTGCAATAGGACATACCCACCTCTCCTCTCTCTAGGCCAGCTGCAACAGGACATACCCACCATCACCTCTCTCTAGGCCAGCTGCAACAGGACATACCCACCATCACCTCTCTCTAGGCCAGCTGCAACAGGACATACCCACCATCACCTCTCTCCAGGCCAGCTGCAACAGGACATACCCACCATCACCTCTCTCTAGGCCAGCTGCAACAGGACATACCCACCATCACCTCTCTCTAGGCCAGCTGCAACAGGACATACCCACCATCACCTCTCTCTAGGCCAGCTGCAACAGGACATTCTCACCTCTCCTCTCCTCTCCCCTCCTCTCCCCTCCCCTCCCCTCCTCCTCCCCCTCCTCTCCTCTCCCTCTCCCTCCCTCCCCTCCCCTCCCCTCCCCTCCCTCCTCCTCCTCCCTCCTCTCTCCCTCCCTCCTCTCCCCTCCCCTCCTCTCCTCCTCCCCTCCTCTCTCTCCTCTCCTCCCCTCCTCCTCTCCTCTCCTCTCCTCTCCTCTCCCTCTCCCCTCCCCTACCCTCCTCCTCCCCTCCCCTCCTCCTCCCTCTCCCTCCTCCTCCTCCCTCTCCTCTCCTCCTCCTCCTCTCCTCCTCCCTCCTCCTCTCCTCTCCTCCTCTCCTCTCCTCTCCTCTCCTCTCCCTCCTCTCCTCCTCTCCCTCCTCTCCCCTACCCTCCTCTCCCCTCCCCTACCCTCCTCTCCTCTCCCCTACCCTCCTCCCTCCTCCTCTCCTCCCTCCTCTCCTCCTTCCCTCCTCTCCTCCCAGTAGTTGTGTAACCCTGTAGGTACTACACATACATACAAGCCTTCTGACATCACAAAGAACTGTCCTACTCTCATCTAAGAAAAATCAAATCACTGTAAATCGCAAGATTGTGAGATTTATTGTAATTGTTTGACATGAACGCCATGGGAACGATGCTAGACCACGATAAGGCCTTGACAGACAGTTTCCCTCCTGATAGGGCTGAGAGGGAATCTATTGTATCTCTTATCTGGTTAGGAAGCGGCTGTCATACTCACAGCTCCTCAAGGAAGTGAAGGTTGGAGAGGGCACCGGAGGACAACAGGGTCAGGTTGTTCATACTCAGATCACTGTGGAAAGAAGAGGAGAGGCAGAAAGAGAGGGAGAGAGAGAGAGAGTGAGAAAGAGCAAGAGAGAGAGAAAGAGAAAGAGAGAGAGAAAAGAGAAAGAGCGAGAGAGAGAGAAAGAGAGAAAGAAAGAGAGAGAGAGAGAAAGAGAGCAAGAGCAAGAGAGAGAGCGAGAGAGAGAGAGAGGGAGAGGGAGAGAAAGAGAGAGAGTGAGAAAGAGAGAGAGAGAGAGAGAGAGAGAGAGAGAGAGAGAGGGAGAGGGAGAGAAAGAGAGAGAGTGAGAAAGAGAGAAAGAAAGAGAAAGGGCGAGAGAGAGAGAAAGAGAGAAAGAAAGAGAGAGAGAGAAAGAGAGAAAGAAAGAGAGAGAGAGAAAGAGAGAGAGAGAAAGAGAGAGAGAGAGAAAGAGAGAGAGAGAGAAAGAGAGAAAGAGAGAAAGAGAGAGAGGGGGGAATGAAGAGAGAGAAAGAGGAGAGAGAGAGAGAGGGGGGGAATGAAGAGAGAGAAAGAGAGAGGGGGGGAATGAAGAGAGAGAAAGAGGAGAGAGATTAACATTACAGATCACAACACTTTTCCAGCTGTTCTGTTTATGTATAGAGAACTGAAACATCATGTGATTAAGCTCCAAAAGTGAAACTGTTAAAATGCGACAATTTAATCGTTCGTTTCCCCCCCAACTCATAATTTCAGCAAATGTTCCACTGTCAGTTATACGTCTTTATTCTGTGGGTGTTGGATTTCTGGAAGAGTGCAAGAATACAGCTGTGCTGAGGTCACACACACACACACACACACACACACACACACACACGGCCCGGAGATGACAGCAGCTCAGCATACTACATGTTGTAACCTAGTATGTTCACATGGTTTAACATCTCCAAGGTTTCCCTTCCTCAGCGCAGCGATCTACTAAATCTCACCCCCCCCTTATCTCAGATTTCAACAGAGCCATGGAGAATTCATCCGGAAGCCCCAGAACAAACACCTGAAGTCCGATCCGAGGGGAACGAGAAAGGGGAAGGAGTCAACACAAACACCTGACTGTACAGTCCGATCCCTCGACTTCACACTGCTTCAAAGGGAGCGGCGAGGGGAACGAGAAAGGGGAAGGAGTCAACACAACACCTTGATGAGATACATACACACCCAACACTGAGACGGAGGGGAACACATTCCCTTCAAAGGGAGCGGCCAGGGGAACGAGAGTAGGAAGGTCAACACAACACCTGATGAGATACATACACATCCAACACTGAGACAGAGGGGAACACATTCCCTTCAAAGGGAGGAACGAGAAAGGGGAAGGAGTCAGCAGGGAGACAGGGGAGAAGGGAACAGGAAGGGGAAGGAGTCAACACAACACCTTGATGAGATACATAATACCCAACACTGAGACAGAGGGGAACACATTCCCTTCAAAGGAGCGGCCAGGGGAACGAGAAAGGGAAGGAGTCAACACAACACCTTGATGAGATGCATACACATCCAACACTAAGACAGAGGGGAACACATTCCCTTGGCAGGAAGCTGGGGACTGAGCAGGGTCAACACTGACTGGCCTGACAGGACAGGGGGGGGCGGGGGGCACTGTGCAGTCAGTGGACCTGGGATAGAGTGGCACCTGGACAGCTCCTATTCCTTATATATAGTGCACTAGGGCCCATAGGACTCTGGTCCAAAAAGCAGTGCACTCCAAAGGGAAAAGGGGTGTTGTTTGGGACATATTGAGTACAGCAGGGCAGTGAAGTGACACCAACAGGGGTCGTAACAGAAACATCTGTCAACGCTACAAAACAGCTCTCGGACCAACCGTGTGTGTGGCTGAGTGTGTGTGGGCTGTGGGTGTGCTGAGTGTGTGTGTGTGTGTGTGTGTGTGTGTGTGTGTGTGTGTGTGTGTGTGTGTGTGTGTGGCTGTGTGAGGCTGTGTGTGTGGCTGAGTGTGTGAGGCTATGTGTGTGTGTGGCTGAGTGTGTGAGGCTGTGGGTGAGTGTGGCTGTGGTGCGGCTGAGTGTGTGAGGCTGTTGGTGTGTGTGTGTGGCTGAGTGTGTGAGGCTGTGTGTGTGTGTGTGTGTGTGTGAGTGTGTGAGGCTGAGTGTGTGTGTGTGTGTGTGTGTGTGTGTGTGTGTGTGTGGGTGTGAGGCTGTTGGTGTGTGAGGCTGCTGTGGCTGTGTGTGTGTGTGTGTGTGGCTGTGTGTGTGTGTGTTGTGGCACCGTCCCCCTAGCTGCAGCCTCCACGGCCGTGTGGTCTGAGTGGGTGAACCGTGTGTGTGTGTGTGTGTGAGTTGTAGGTCTCTGTCCCAAATGGCACTGTATTGTATATAGCGCACTACTTTAGACCAGAGCTGTGTTCACCGTCCCCTAGTGCAGCCTCCCAGAGCTCTATTCCCTATATAATGCACTACTTTAGATCAGAGCCCTATTCCTTATAATGTCTCTGTAGACCTGGAGCCCTATTCCCTATATAGTACACTACTTTAGAATAGAGCCCTATTCTATATAGTGCACTACTTTAGACCAGGCCTATTCCTATATAGCACTACTTTAGACCAGAGCCATTCCCTATATAGTGCACTACTTTAGACCTGAGCCCTATTCCCAATATAGTGCACTACTTTAGACCAGAGCCCTATTCCTATATAGTGCACTACTTTGAGCCAGAGCCCTATTCCTATATACTGCACTACTTTAGACCAGAGCCCTATTCCCTATATAGTGCACCTACTTTAGACAGAGCCCTATTCCCTATTCCATATAGTGCACTACTTTAGACCAGAGCCTATTCCTATATAGTGCACTACTTTAGTTCAGAGCCCTATTCCCTCTATAGTGCACTACTTTAGACCAGAGCCCTGATTCCTACCCAGTGCACTACTTTAGACCAGAGCCCTATTCCTACATAGTGCACTACTTTAGACCAGAGCCCTATTCCCTATATAGTGCACTACTTTAGACCAGAGCCTATTCCTATATACTGCACTACTTTAGACCAGAGCCCTATTCCACATAGTGCACTACTTTAGATCAGAGCCAATGGGCCCTGGCCAAAAGTAGTCCATATAGAGTGCCATTTGGGATGCACAGCGAGATTCAGAATAGCTTTCAGATAGAGTTATAGTGAGGGGGTAGACAGGACAGTAGATAGGGCCTTCAGATTTAGTCAGAGTGAGGGGTAGACAGGACAGTAGATCCCTTCAGATAGAGTTAGTCAGAGTGATTTAGACAGGACAGTAGATCAGGGCCTTCAGATAAGAGTTAGTCAGAGTGATGGGTAGACAGGACAGTAGATCAGGGCCTTCAGATAAGAGTTAGTCAGAGTGAGGGGTAGACAGGACAGTAGATCTTTCAGATAAGAGTTAGTCAGAGTGAGGGGTAGACAGGACAGTAGATCAGGGCCTTCAGATAAGAGTTAGTCAGAGTGAGGGGTAGACAGGACAGTAGATCAGGGCCTTCAGATAAGAGTTAGTCAGAGTGAGGGGTAGACAGGACAGTAGATCAGGGCCTTCAGATAAGAGTTAGTCAGAGTGAGGGTAGACAGGACAGTAGATCAGGGCCTTCAGATAAGAGTTAGTCAGAGTGAGGGGTAGACAGGACAGTAGATCAGGGCCTTCAGATAAGAGTTAGTCAGAGTGAGGGGTAGACAGGACAGTAGATCAGGGCCTTCAGATAAGAGTTAGGCAGAGTGAGGGGTAGACAGGACAGTAGATCTGGGCCTTCAGATAAGAGTTAGTCAGAGTGATGGGTGGACAGGACAGTAGATCCGGGCCTTCAGATAAGAGTTAGGCAGAGTGAGGGGTAGACAGGACAGTAGATCTGGGCCTTCAGATAAGAGTTAGTCAGAGTGAGGGGTAGACAAGACAGTAGATCAGGGCCTTCAGATAAGAGTTAGTCAGAGTGATGGGTGGACAGGACAGTAGATCCGGGCCTTCAGATAAGAGTTAGGCAGAGTGAGGGGTAGACAGGACAGTAGATCAGGGCCTTCAGATAAGAGTTAGTCAGAGTGAGGGGTAGACAAGACAGTAGATCAGGGCCTTCAGATAAGAGTTAGGCAGAGTGAGGGGTAGACAGGACAGTAGATCTGGGCCTTCAGATAAGAGTTAGTCAGAGTGAGGGGTAGACAAGACAGTAGATCAGGGCCTTCAGATAAGAGTTAGTCAGAGTGATGGGTGGACAGGACAGTAGATCCGGGCCTTCAGATAAGAGTTAGGCAGAGTGAGGGGTAGACAGGACAGTAGATCTGGGCCTTCAGATAAGAGTTAGTCAGAGTGAGGGGTAGACAGGACAGTAGATCAGGGCCATTTAGATAAGAGTTAGTCAGAGTGAGGGGTAGACAGGACAGTAGATCAGGGCCTTCAGCTACGCCAATGAAAACAAATCACTGAAATCAACAGAGAAGAACTCCCAAAGCGACAAAGGCCTTGACTGAACAATCGTTAAATAACAGCATCTGTAATACCAAGGGGAGGAACACACACATGGTTCTGAGCTCCTCCGGTCACTAAACCAACACAACTGGGCTTGCAATTTACACAGAGTCCACAACAACAACCATGTCAGGAATAAACACACAACTACCTGTCCACAACCACAGATGGACTGTTACACAGTCAAATGTTGTACCATCTCTTTCTATCATTAACAGATGATTTGGGCCATCTAATTATCTAGATAGTCTTTGAGAAGCTGAAGTGTCCATCTCATTATCTTTGAGATGAGTCTCTCATTATCTAGATAGTGTCTGAGAAGCTGAAGTGTCCATCTCATTTTCTCGATAGTCTTTGAGAAGCTGAAGTGTCCATCTCATTATCTAGATAGTCTTTGAGAAGCTGAAGTGTCCATCTCATTATCTAGATAGTCTTTGAGAAGCTGAAGTGTCCATCTCATTATCTAGATAGTCTCTGAGAAGCTGAAGTGCAGCATTGTGGTTCTGAAACTCCTCTGGGTATGGGGCCAGGCCAACAGCACAGTGTGATTTACAGCTTCCCTGCTTGTTTTAGTTGGAAGGTTGTCAGGTCTGTTGTATTACAGTAGGCAGACAGACATATGAGGCAGAGGACTCAAACCATCTAAACGTGTGTTTCGGAACACAGTGAAATGGCAGGTCTTCACAAAATGTGATTTCCAGCTACAGCGGTAGCTTAGCGTACAAGTCACAACCAATCTACTCTCTCATCTCTACACGTGCGGGGTTGTTATTTTGACAACACCACAACAGATGGTAACTAATGATCATTTTTTCCAGTTTATTTTAATTTGATTGGGATCCACGTTAGCCGTTGAAGAAGCAGCTGCTATCCGTCCTGGGATCCACACAAAACATCGGACATGACAAAATACAGAACACTAATGGAGATGGGTCTTCTGTATGAAATATGAACCCAACCTGGGGGACAGTATATTAATTACATGACACAAAGCCACATCACAGTAATCTAATTATAAGTGGTGTTCTATTCCATGTAAAGAAATACTAAAGGTTCTGAGCACTTATTTGTTTTTTATTTTTTTCTACTGTGTTATTGACTTGTTAAGTGTTTACTCCATGTGTAACTCTGTGTTGTCTGTTCACACTGCTATGCTTTATCTTGGCCAGGTCGCAGTTGTAAATGAGAACTTGTTCTCAACTAGCCTACCTGGTTAAATAAAGGTGAAATAAAAAATATATATATTTTTAAATGGCATATTTCAGTGATACGGAGCATTTGGGAGAGTATTCAGACCCCTTGACTTTTTCCACATTTTGTTACGTTACAGCCTTATTCTAAAACTGCTTTAAAAAAAATATCCCCCCCCCCCCCATCAATCTACACACAAAACCCCATAATGACCAAACAAAAACAGGTTTTTTAACTGAAATATAACATCAGCTTAAAAGTTTTCAACTCTTTTTCTCAGTACTTTGTTGAAGCACCTTTGGCAGTGATTACAGCCTCGGTGTCACGGCAAATTTCCTCCTCTTCGTCTGAGGTGGAGTAGCAGGGATCGGACCAATACGCAGCGTGGTAAGTGTCCGTGTTTTAATAGAAAAGACTGAACACTATGAAATACAAAAAAAATAATTTTTGTATTTACATCAAGGATCTTTCTGTACATTGCTTGGTTCATCTTTCCCTCGATCCTGACTAGTCTCCCAGTCCCTGTCACTGAAAAACATCCCCACAGCAGGATGCTGCCACCACCATGCTTCACAGTCGGGATGGTGCCAGGTTTCCTACAGACGTGACACTTGGCATTCAGGCCAAAGAGTTAAATCTTGGTTTCATCAGACCAGAGAATCTTGTTTCTTATGGTCTGAGAGTCCTTTAGGTGCCTTTTGGCAAACTCCAAGGAGACTGTCATGTGCCTTTTACTGAGGAGTGGCTTCCGTCTGGCCACTCTATCATAAAGACCTGATTGGTAGAGTGCTGCAGGGATGGTTGTCCTTCCGGAAGGTTCTCCCATCTCCACAGAGGAACTCTGGAGCTCTTTCAAAGTGACCATCGGTTTCTTGGTCACCTCCCTGGCCAAGGCCCTTCTCCCCCATTTGCTCAGGTTGGCCGTGTGTGCGTGTGTGTGTGTACGTGCGCGCGTGTGTGTGTGTGCGTGCGTGTATGCATGTGTATGTCTGTATGTGTGTGTGTGTGTGTGTACGTACGTGCTTGTGCATGTGTAGGTGCCTGTTTGTGAGTATGTGTGTGCGCTTTTGTGTGTGTGTGTACATGCTTGTGTGTGTGTAGATCTCGGGGTGTTAGAGAGGGGCCAGAAGGGGGCGGAGGGAGGGGCTGCTACTCAGTGTCTTTCCCAAGGGTCTAAAGTATCACACTGATTCTCTCTGAGGAGGAGAGTTACCCATTCAGACTGATTCTCTGAGAGTTACTGATTGTGCATGTGTAGTTACCTGTTCTCTCTGAGTATGTGTGTGCGCTTTTGTGTGTGTCTCTGAGAGTTACAGACTGATTCTCATGCTCTGAGAGTTACCGACTGATTCTCCCTAGATCTAGGGGTGTTACCGACTGATTCTCCTGAGAGTTAGGGGCTGGAGACTGATTCTCTCTGGAGGGGCCACAGAGTTACCGCTACTTACAGTGTTACAGACTGATTCCCAAGGAGTTACCGACTCTAAACTGATTCTCTCTGGAGAGTCACACTCTCTGAGAGTTACCGACTGATTCTCTCTGAGGTTACCGACTGAGAGTTACCGACTGATTGTCTCTGAGTTACAGACTGATTCTCTCTGAGAGTTACCGACTGATTCTCTCTGAGAGTTACAGACTGATTCTCTCTGAGTTACTGATTCTCTCTGGAGGAGAGAGTTAGACTGATTCTCTCTGAGGAGGAGAGTTACAGACTGATTCTCTCTGAGTTACAGACTGATTCTCTCTGAGAGTTACAGACTGATTCTCTCTGAGAGTTACTGACTGATTCTCTCTGAGGAGGAGAGTTACAGACTGATTCTCTCTGAGTTACAGACTGATTCTCCCTGAGAGTTACTGACTGATTCTCTCTGAGAGTTACAGACTGATTCTCTCTGAGTTACAGACTGATTCTCTCTGAGAGTTACAGACTGATTCTCTCTGAGAGTTACAGACTGATTCTCTCTGAGAGTTACAGACTGATTCTCTCTGAGGAGGAGACTGATTCTTCAGTTACTGACTGATTCTCTCTGAGAGTTACAGACTGATTCTCTCTGAGTTAGTTAGGATTCTCTCTGAGAGTTACAGACTGATTCTCTCTGAGGAGGAGAGTTACTGACTGATTCTCTGAGTTACAGACTGATTCTCTCTGAGAGTTACAGACTGATTCTCTCTGAGATTACCGACTGATTCTCTGAGGAGGAGAGTTACAGACTGATTCTCTCTGAGAGAGAGTTACAGACTGATTCTCTCTGAGAGTTACAGACTGATTCTCTCTGAGACAGACTGATTTCTCTGAGAGTTACCGACTGATTCTCTCTGAGAGTTACAGACTGATTCTCTCTGAGTTACAGACTGATTCTCCCTGAGAGTTACCGACTGATTCTCTCTGAGAGTTACAGACTGATTCTCTCTGAGAGTTACAGACTGATTCTCTCTGAGTTACAGACTGATTCTCTCTGAGAGTTACAGACTGATTCTCTCTGAGAGTTACAGACTGATTCTCTCTGAGAAGGAGAGTTACAGACTGATTCTCTGAGAGTTACAGACTGAGAGTTACCGACTGATTCTCTCTGAGAGTTACAGACTGATTCTCTGAGAGTTACAGACTGATTCTCTCAGACTGATTCTCTCTGAGAGTTACAGACTGATTCTCTCCTGAGAAGGAGAGTTACAGACTGATTCTCTCTGAGAGTTACCAACTGATTCTCTCTGAGGAGGAGAGTTACAGACTGATTCTCTCCTGAGAGTTACAGACTGATTCTCCTGAGAAAGAGAGTTACTGATTCTCTGAGAGTTACAGACTGATTCTCTCTGAGAGTTACAGACTGATTCTCTCTGAGAGTTACAGACTGATTCTCTCTGAGAGTTACAGACTGATTCTCTCTGAGAGTTACAGACTGATTCTCTCTGAGAAGGAGAGTTACAGACTGATTCTCTGAGGAGGAGAGTTCTCCCTGAGAGTTACAGACTGATTCTCTCTGAGAGTTACAGACTGATTCTCTCTGAGTTACTTCTCTCTGACTGATTCTCTCTGGAGAGTTACAGACTGATTCTCTCTGAGAGTTACAGACTGATTCTCTCTGAGAGTTACAGACTGATTCTCTCTGAGAGTTACAGACTGATTCTCTCTGAGAGTTACAGACTGATTCTCTCTGAGAGTTACAGACTGATTCTCTCTGAGAGTTACAGGATTCTCTCTGGAGGAGAGTTACAGACTGATTCTCTCTGAGAGGAGAGTTACCGACTGATTCTCTCTGAAGAGTTACAGACTGATTCTCTGAGAGTTAGAGATTCTCTCACAAAGAGACTGATTCTCTCTGAGAAGGAGAGTTACAGACTGATTCTCTCTGAGGAGTTACAGACTGATTCTCTCTGAGATTTACAGACTGATTCTCTCTGAGAGTTACAGACTGATTCTCTCTGAGAAGGAGAGTTACAGACTGATTCTCTCTGAGAAGGAGAGTTACAGACTGATTCTCTCTGAGACAGACTGATTCTCTCTCTGAGATTTACACTGATTCTCTCTGAGAAGGAGAGTTACCGACTGATTCTCTCTGACAGAGAGGAGAGTTACAGACTGATTCTCTCTGAGAGTTACAGACTGATTCTCTGAGAAGGAGAGTTACAGACTGATTCTCTCTGAGTGTTACAGACTGATTCTCTCTGAGAGTTACAGACTGATTCTCTCTGAGAGTTACCGACTGATTCTCTCTGAGAAGGAGAGTTACAGACTGATTCTCTCTGAGATTTACAGACTGATTCTCTCTGAGAAGGAGAGTTACAGACTGATTCTCTCTGAGTGTTACCGACTGATTCTCTCTGAGATTTACCGACTGATTCTCTCTGAGAAGGAGAGCTACAGACTGATTCTCTCTGAGAAGGAGAGTTAGACTGATTCTCTCTGAGAAGGAGAGTTACCGACTGATTCTCTCTGAGTGTTACAGACTGATTCTCTCTGAGAAGGAGAGTTACCGACTGATTCTCTCTGAGAGTTACCGACTGATTCTCTCTGAGAAGGAGAGTTACCGACTGATTCTCTCTGAGAGTTACAGACTGATTCTCTCTGAGAGTTACCGACTGATTCTCTCTGAGATTTACCGACTGATTCTCTCTGAGAAGGAGAGTTACAGACTGATTCTCTCTGAGATTTACCGACTGATTCTCTCTGAGAAGGAGAGTTACCGACTGATTCTCTCCTGGAAACTACAGGGCAGCTGAAACACATAAGAAGTCTCCCCCTCTCCCTACTCCTCCTACCCCCACCTGCTCTGGAGACAGTCCTCTTGTCCCGAACACACAGAGGCAGCCCAGCAAAACAAAACAGCTTGTAGCCAGGATACTCACTGGTCTGGGTGAGTTTGTGTGATACCTATCAATATTGTCTTGCTCCTATTGGCTGAGTAAGCTTCGCCAATAGATGGAGTCGCCATGTCTGCGATGTGTACAATAGACAAGTGGAGGGAAATAGATAGGCCTTCATTAGTTTGACGTAGTCGCTGCAATTAAAAGCACAATGTATCAGCTTTGACTCCAGGGTTTTTATAGCCAGTTGGAGCAGATTGAGCCGAACAGACAGATGAGACATACACAGAGCCGGAGTCCAAGACGTGAAAGAGGAAAACCGTAGCGTGTCATAAACACCATCCAGATATTCATGACCACTAGGCAACCCAGGCCTGGGGCGGCTGAGGGTAGCCCAGTGGTTAGAGCGTTGGACTAGTAACCGGAAGGTTGTGAGTTCAAACCCCCGAGCTGACAAGGTACAAATCTGTCGTTCGGCTCCTGAACAGGCAGTTAACCCACTGTTCCTAGGCCGTCATTGTAAATAAGAATTTGTTCTTAACTGACTTGCCTGGTTAAATAAAGGTAAAATAAAATAAAAATCACACCAGTGTTTTCTTTCCACCAATGCTGTGCGGCCATGACAGATATCATTGAAAAATCCCTGGCATCAATGGAAGGCAAAGGGAGGTTTGATCAGCTTGTAACAAACTGCTTGGTGTTTGGTAACACGGGGCTCCAAACTGACTCCCTCAGGACAATAACACACCAGGCTTGGAAGCATCAGGGTTGCCATGGGTCACCAACAGCAGAATGGTTCTGCGCCTGCTGTGCCCGGACCCGCCCGCCTCTCTGTTGCAACTTGTAACATCTGGTATACCTCGTACACACCACCGTACCCCAAACACCTGTAGCAGGATTAGGGGTACAGTCAGGGCTTGGGGTAGGGGTCAGGGGTAGGGTTAGGGGTACAGTCAGGGCTTGGGGGTAGGGGTTAGGGGGGTAGGGGTCAGGGGTACAGTCAGGGCTTGTAGGGTCAAGGTAGGGTTTACAGTCAGGGGTAGGGGTCAGGGTTAGGGGGTACAGTCAGGGCTTGGGGGTAGGGGTTAGGGGTTAGGGGCACAGTCAGGGCTTGGGGGTAGGGGGTTAGGGGCAGGGGTCATGGGGGTAGGGGATACAGTCAGGGCTTGAGGGGTTAGGGTTTAGGGGGTTAGATCAGGGCTTGTAGGGGTTAGGGGTTAGGGGGCACAGTCAGGGCTTGGGGGTAGGGTTAGGGGTAGGGGTTAGGGGTCAGGGACACAGTCAGGGCTTGAGGGTAGGGGTTAGGGATAGGGGTAGGGGTTAGGGTACAGTCAGGGCTTGGGGGTAGGGGTTAGGGGGTAGGGTTAGGGGTCAGGGTTAGGAGCTTGAGGGTACAGTCAGGTCTTGGGGGTAGGGGTTAGGGGTAGGCCCAGGGGTTAGGGGTACAGTCAGGGCTTGAGGGGTTAGGATGCAGGTCAGGGCTTGGGGTTAGGGTTAGATGGCCCAGCTCTGGCTCTGATAAGGGTGATGGGCTCAGCTCTGGCTCTGGTAAGGGGGTGATGGCCCAGCTCTGGCTCTGGTAAGGGGGTGATGGCCCAGCTCTGGCTCTGGTAAGGGGGGTGATGGCCTGGCTCTGATCTGGTAAGGGGGTGATGGCCCAGCTCTGGCTCTGGTAGGGGGTGATGGCCCAGCTCTGGCTCTGATAAGGGGGTGATGGCCCAGCTCTGGCTCTGGTAAGGGGGGTGATGGCCCAGCTCTGATCTGGTAAGGGGGTGATGGCCCAGCTCTGGCTCTGGTAAGGGGGGGAGTGATGGCCCAGCTCTGGCTCTGGTAAGGGGGTGATGGCCCAGCTCTGGCTCTGGTAAGGGGGTGTGTGCAGCTCTGGCTCTGATAAGGGGGTGATGGCCCTGCTCTGGCTCTGTAGGGGTGGGGTCATGGCCCAGCTCTGGCTCTGGTAAGGGGTGATGACCCAGCTCTGGCTCTGGTAAGGGGGGGTGATGGCCCAGCTCTGGCTCTGGTAAAGGGGTGATGGCAGCTCTGGCTCTGGTAGGGGGTGATGGCCCTGCTCTGGCTCTGGTAAGGGGTGGGGTCATGGCCCAGCTCTGGCTCTGGTAAGGGGTGATGGCCCAGCTCTGGCTCTGGTAAGGGGGTGATGGCCCAGCTCTGGCTCTGATAAGGGGGTGATGGCCCCAGCTCTGATAAGGGGGGTGATGGCCCAGCTCTGGCTCTGATAAGGAGGTGATGGCCCAGCTCTGGCTCTGATAAGGGGTGATGGCCCAGCTCTGGCTCTGATAAGGGGGTGATGGCCCAGCTCTGGCTCTGATAAGGGGGTGATGGCCCAGCTCTGGCTCTGATAAGGGGGTGATGGCCCAGCTCTGGCTCTGATAAGGGGGTGATGGCCCAGCTCTGGCTCTGATAAGGGGGTGATGGCCCAGCTCTGGCTCTGATAAGGGGGTGATGGCCCAGCTCTGGCTCTGATAAGGGGGTGATGGCCCAGCTCTGGCTCTGATAAGGGGGGTGATGGCCCAGCTCTGGCTCTGATAAGGGGGTGATGGCCCAGCTCTGGCTCTGATAAGGGGGTGATGGCCCAGCTCTGGCTCTGATAAGGGGGTGATGGCCCAGCTCTGGCTCGATAAGGGGGTGATGGCCCAGCTCTGGCTCTGATAAGGGGGTGATGGCCCAGCTCTGGCTCTGATAAGGGGGTGATGGCCCAGCTCTGGCTCTGATAAGGGGGTGATGGCCCAGCTCTGGCTCTGATAAGGGGGTGATGGCCCAGCTCTGGCTCTGATAAGGGGGGTGATGGCCCAGCTCTGGCTCTGATAAGGGGGGTGATGGCCCAGCTCTGGCTCTGATAAGGGGGGTGATGGCCCAGCTCTGGCTCTGATAAGGGGGGTGATGGCCCAGCTCTGGCTCTGGTAAGGGGGGTGATGGCCCAGCTCTGGCTCTGGTAAGGGGGTGATGGCCCAGCTCTGGCTCTGATAAGGGGGGTGATGGCCCAGCTCTGGCTCTGATAAGGGTGGTGATGGCCCAGCTCTGGCTCTGATAAGGGGGTGATGGCCCAGCTCTGGCTCTGATAAGGGGGGTGATGGCCCAGCTCTGGCTCTGATAAGGGGGTGATGGCCCAGCTCTGGCTCTGGTAAGGGGGTGATGGCCCAGCTCTGGCTCTGATAAGGGGGTGATGGCCCAGCTCTGACCTGGTAAGGGGGTGATGGCCCAGCTCTGGATAAGGGGGTGATGGCCCAGCTCTGGTAAGGGGGTGATGGCCCAGCTCTGGCTCTGGTAAGGGGGGTGATGGCCCAGCTCTGGCTCTGGTAAGGGGGTGATGGCCCAGCTCTGGATAAGGGGGTGATGGCCCAGCTCTGGCTCTGATAAGGGGGTGATGGCCCAGCTCTGGCTCTGGTAAGGGGGTGATGGCCCAGCTCTGGCTCTGATAAGGGGGTGATGGCCCAGCTCTGGATCTTAAGGGGGGTGATGGCCCAGCTCTGGCTCTGGTAAGGGGGGTGATGGCCCAGCTCTGATAAGGGGGGTGATGGCCCAGCTCTGATAAGGGGGGTGATGGCCCAGCTCTGATAAGGGGTGATGGCCCAGCTCTGATAAGGGGGGTGATGGCCCAGCTCTGATAAGGGGGTGATGGCCCAGCTCTGATAAGGGGGGTGATGGCCCAGCTCTGATAAGGGGGTGATGGCCCAGCTCTGATAAGGGGGTGATGGCCCAGCTCTGATAAGGGGGTGATGGCCCAGCTCTGATAAGGGGGTGATGGCCCAGCTCTGATAAGGGGGGTGATGGCCCCAGCTCTGATAAGGGG
>NW_027013234.1:0-12500 GCF_036934945.1 Oncorhynchus masou masou | reverse complement strand
CAGTGTAGTGTAGGGGAGAGATGATTACAGTAGAGTGGGGGAGAGATGATTACAGTAGAGTAGGGGAGAGAGATGATTACAGTAGAGTGGGGGGAGAGATGATTACAGTAGAGTGGGGGAGAGATGATTACAGTAGAGTGGGGGAGAGATGATTACAGTAGAGTGGGGGGAGAGATGATTACAGTAGAGTGGGGGGAGAGATGATTACAGTAGAGTGGGGGAGAGATGATTACAGTAGAGTGGGGGGGAGAGATGATTACAGTAGAGTGGGGGAGAGATGATTACAGTAGAGTGGGGGAGAGATGATTACAGTGTAGTGTAGGGGAGAGATGATTACAGTAGAGTGGGGGGAGAGATGATTACAGTAGAGTAGGGGAGAGATGATTACAGTAGAGTAGGGGAGAGAGATGATTACAGTAGAGTAGGGGAGAGAGATGATTACAGTAGAGTGGGGGAGAGATGATTACAGTAGAGTGGGGGAGAGATGATTACAGTAGAGTGGGGGGAGAGATGATTACAGTAGAGTGGGGGGAGAGATGATTACAGTGTAGTGTAGGGGAGAGATGATTACAGTAGAGTGGGGGGAGAGATGATTACAGTAGAGTAGGGGGAGAGATGATTACAGTAGAGTAGGGGAGAGAGATGATTACAGTATGGGGGAGAGATGATTACAGTAGAGTGGGGGGGATGATTACAGTAGAGTAGGGGAGAGAGATGATTACAGTAGAGTGGGGGGAGAGATGATTACAGTAGAGTAGGGAGAGAGATGATTACAGTAGAGTAGGGGAGAGAGATGATTACAGTAGAGTGGGGGAGAGATGATTACAGTAGAGTAGGGGAGAGAGATGATTACAGTAGAGTGGGGAGAGAGATGATTACAGTAGAGTGGGGGAGAGATGATTAGAGTAGAGTAGGGGAGAGATGATTACAGTAGAGTGGGGGAGAGATGATTAGAGTAGAGTGGGGAGAGAGATGATTACAGTAGTGTAGGGGAGAGAGATGATTACAGTAGAGTAGGGAGAGAGATGATTACAGTAGAGTGGGGGGAGAGATGATTACAGTAGAGTAGGGGAGAGAGATGATTACAGTAGAGTAGGGGAGAGAGATGATTACAGTAGAGTGGGGGGAGAGATGATTACAGTAGAGTGGGGGGAGAGATGATTACAGTAGAGTGGGGGGAGAGATGATTACAGTAGAGTGGGGGGAGAGATGATTACAGTAGAGTGGGGGGAGAGATGATTACAGTAGAGTAGGGGAGAGAGATGATTACAGTAGAGTGGGGAGAGAGATGATTACAGTAGAGTTGGGGGGAGAGATGATTACAGTAGAGTGGGGGGAGAGATGATTACAGTAGAGTGGGGGAGAGATGATTACAGTAGAGTAGGGGAGAGAGATGATTACAGTAGAGTGGGGAGAGAGATGATTACAGTAGAATGGGGGAGAGAATATTACAGTAGTGTAGGGGAGAGATGATTACAGTAGAGTGGGGAGAGAGATGATTACAGTAGAGTAGGGGAGAGAGATGATTAAAGTAGAGTAGGGGAGAGAGATGATTACAGTAGAGTGGGGAGAGAGATGATTACAGTAGAGTGGGGGGAGAGATGATTACAGTAGAGTGGGGGAGAGATGATTACAGTAGAGTGGGGGGAGAGATGATTAGAGTAGAGTGGGTGGAGAGATGATTACAGTAGTGTAGGGGAGAGAGATGATAACAGTAGAGTAGGGGAGAGAGATGATTACAGTAGAGTAGGGGAGAGAGATGATTACAGTAGTGTAGGGGAGAGAGATGATTACAGTAGTGTAGGGGAGAGATGATTACAGTAGAGTGGGGGAGAGATGATTACAGTAGAGTGGGGGGAGAGATGATTACAGTAGAGTAGGGGAGAGAGATGATTACAGTAGAGTGGGGAGAGAAATGATTACAGTAGAGTGGGGGGAGATGATTACAGTAGAGTAGGGGAGAGAGATGATTACAGTAGAGTGGGGAGAGAGATGATTACAGTAGAATGGGGGGAGAGAATATTACAGTAGTGTAGGGGAGAGATGATTACAGTAGAGTGGGGGGAGAGATGATTACAGTAGAGTAGGGGAGAGAGATGATTACAGTAGAGTGGGGAGAGAGATGATTACAGTAGAGTGGGGAGAGAGATGATTACAGTAGAGTAGGGGAGAGAGATGATTAAAGTAGAGTAGGGGAGAGAGATGATTACAGTAGAGTGGGGAGAGAGATGATTACAGTAGAGTGGGGGAGAGATGATTACAGTAGTGTGGGGGAGAGATGATTACAGTAGAGTGGGGGAGAGATGATTAGAGTAGAGTAGGGGAGAGAGATGATTACAGTAGAGTGGGGGAGAGATGATTAGAGTAGAGTGGGGAGAGAGATGATTACAGTAGTGTAGGGGAGAGAGATGATTACAGTAGAGTAGGGGAGAGAGATGATTACAGTAGAGTGGGGGAGAGATGATTACAGTAGAGTAGGGGAGAGAGATGATTACAGTAGAGTAGGGGAGAGAGATGATTACAGTAGAGTGGGGGGAGAGATGATTACAGTAGAGTGGGGGGAGAGATGATTACAGTAGAGTAGGGGAGAGAGATGATTACAGTAGAGTGGGGGGAGAGATGATTACAGTAGAGTAGGGGAGAGAGATGATTACAGTAGAGTGGGAGAGAGATGATTACAGTAGAGTTGGGGGGAGAGATGATTACAGTAGAGTGGGGGAGAGATGATTACAGTAGAGTGGGGGAGAGATGATTACAGTAGAGTAGGGGGAGAGAGATGATTACAGTAGAGTGGGGGAGAGAGATGATTACAGTAGAGTGGGGAGAGAGATGATTACAGTAGAATGGGGGAGAGAATATTACAGTAGTGTAGGGGAGAGATGATTACAGTAGAGTGGGGAGAGAGATGATTACAGTAGAGTAGGGGAGAGAGATGATTAAAGTAGAGTAGGGGAGAGAGATGATTACAGTAGAGTGGGGGGAGAGATGATTACAGTAGTGTGGGGGAGAGATGATTACAGTAGAGTGGGGGAGAGATGATTACAGTAGAGTGGGGGAGAGATGATTAGAGTAGAGTGGGTGGAGAGATGATTACAGTAGTGTAGGGGAGAGAGATGATAACAGTAGAGTAGGGGAGAGAGATGATTACAGTAGAGTAGGGAGAGAGATGATTACAGTAGTGTAGGGGAGAGAGATGATTACAGTAGTGTAGGGAGAGATGATTACAGTAGAGTGGGGGAGAGATGATTACAGTAGAGTGGGGGGAGAGATGATTACAGTAGAGTAGGGGAGAGAGATGATTACAGTAGAGTGGGGGAGAGATGATTACAGTAGAGTGGGGGGAGAGATGATTACAGTAGAGTGGGGGGAGAGATGATTACAGTAGAGTAGGGGAGAGAGATGATTACAGTAGAGTGGGGAGAGAGATGATTACAGTAGAGTTGGGGGAGAGATGATTACAGTAGAGTGGGGGGAGAGATGATTACAGTAGAGTGGGGGAGAGATGATTACAGTAGAGTAGGGGAGAGAGATGATTACAGTAGAGTGGGGAGAGAGATGATTACAGTAGAATGGGGGAGAGAATATTACAGTAGTGTAGGGGAGAGATGATTACAGTAGAGTGGGGAGAGAGATGATTACAGTAGAGTAGGGGAGAGAGATGATTAAAGTAGAGTAGGGGAGAGAGATGATTACAGTAGAGTGGGAGAGAGATGATTACAGTAGAGTGGGGGGAGAGATGATTACAGTAGAGTGGGGGAGAGATGATTACAGTAGAGTGGGGGAGAGATGATTAGAGTAGAGTGGGTGGAGAGATGATTACAGTAGTGTAGGGGAGAGAGATGATAACAGTAGAGTAGGGGAGAGAGATGATTACAGTAGAGTAGGGGAGAGAGATGATTACAGTAGTGTAGGGGAGAGAGATGATTACAGTAGTGTAGGGGAGAGATGATTACAGTAGAGTGGGGGAGAGATGATTACAGTAGAGTGGGGGGAGAGATGATTACAGTAGAGTAGGGGAGAGAGAAGATTACAGTAGAGTGGGGAGAGAAATGATTACAGTAGAGTGGGGGGAGAGATGATTACAGTAGAGTAGGGGAGAGAGATGATTACAGTAGAGTGGGGAGAGAGATGATTACAGTAGAATGGGGGGAGAGAATATTACAGTAGTGTAGGGGAGAGATGATTACAGTAGAGTGGGGGAGAGATGATTACAGTAGAGTAGGGGAGAGAGATGATTACAGTAGAGTGGGGAGAGATGATTACAGTAGAGTGGGGAGAGAGATGATTACAGTAGAGTAGGGGAGAGAGATGATTAAAGTAGAGTAGGGGAGAGAGATGTTTACAGTAGAGTGGGGAGAGAGATGATTACAGTAGAGTGGGGGGAGAGATGATTACAGTAGAGTGGGGAGAGAGATGATTACAGTAGAGTGGGGGAGAGATGATTAGAGTAGAGTAGGGGAGAGAGATGATTACAGTAGAGTGGGGGGAGAGATGATTAGAGTAGAGTGGGGAGAGAGATGATTACAGTAGTGTAGGGGAGAGAGATGATTACAGTAGAGTAGGGGAGAGAGATGATTACAGTAGAGTGGGGGGAGAGATGATTACAGTAGAGTAGGGGAGAGAGATGATTACAGTAGAGTAGGGGAGAGAGATGATTACAGTAGAGTGGGGGAGAGATGATTACAGTAGAGTGGGGGGAGAGATGATTACAGTAGAGTGGGGGGAGAGATGATTACAGTAGAGTGGGGGGAGAGATGATTACAGTAGAGTGGGGGAGAGATGATTACAGTAGAGTAGGGGAGAGAGATGATTACAGTAGAGTGGGGAGAGAGATGATTACAGTAGAGTTGGGGGGAGAGATGATTACAGTAGAGTGGGGGAGAGATGATTACAGTAGAGTGGGGGGAGAGATGATTACAGTAGAGTAGGGGAGAGAGATGATTACAGTAGAGTGGGGAGAGAGATGATTACAGTAGAGTGGGGAGAGAGATGATTACAGTAGAATGGGGGGAGAGAATATTACAGTAGTGTAGGGGAGAGATGATTACAGTAGAGTGGGGAGAGAGATGATTACAGTAGAGTAGGGGAGAGAGATGATTAAAGTAGAGTAGGGGAGAGAGATGATTACAGTAGAGTGGGGAGAGAGATGATTACAGTAGAGTGGGGGGAGAGATGATTACAGTAGTGTGGGGGAGAGATGATTACAGTAGAGTGGGGGAGAGATGATTACAGTAGAGTGGGGGGAGAGATGATTAGAGTAGAGTGGGTGGAGAGATGATTACAGTAGTGTAGGGGAGAGAGATGATAACAGTAGAGTAGGGGAGAGAGATGATTACAGTAGAGTAGGGGAGAGAGATGATTACAGTAGAGTAGGGGAGAGAGATGATAACAGTAGTGTAGGGGAGAGAGATGATAACAGTAGAGTAGGGGAGAGATGATTACAGTAGAGTAGGGGAGAGAGATGATTACAGTAGTGTAGGGGAGAGAGATGATTACAGTAGTGTAGGGGAGAGATGATTACAGTAGAGTGGGGGAGATGATTACAGTAGAGTGGGGGGAGAGATGATTACAGTAGAGTAGGGGAGAGAGATGATTACAGTAGAGTGGGGAGAGAGATGATTACAGTAGAGTTGGGGGAGAGATGATTACAGTAGAGTGGGGGAGAGATGATTACAGTAGAGTGGGGGGAGAGATGATTACAGTAGAGTAGGGAGAGAGATGATTACAGTAGAGTGGGGAGAGAGATGATTACAGTAGAATGGGGGAGAGAATATTACAGTAGTGTAGGGGAGAGATGATTACAGTAGAGTGGGGAGAGAGATGATTACAGTAGAGTAGGGGAGAGAGATGATTAAAGTAGAGTAGGGGAGAGAGATGATTACAGTAGAGTGGGGAGAGAGATGATTACAGTAGAGTGGGGGAGAGATGATTACAGTAGTGTGGGGGAGAGATGATTACAGTAGAGTGGGGGAGAGATGATTACAGTAGAGTGGGGGAGAGATGATTAGAGTAGAGTGGGTGGAGAGATGATTACAGTAGTGTAGGGGAGAGAGATGATAACAGTAGAGTAGGGGAGAGAGATGATTACAGTAGAGTAGGGGAGAGAGATGATTACAGTAGTGTAGGGGAGAGATGATTACAGTAGAGTGGGGGAGAGATGATTACAGTAGAGTGGGGGAGAGATGATTAGAGTAGAGTGGGTGGAGAGATGATTACAGTAGAGTAGGGGAGAGAGATGATTACAGTAGAGTGGGGGGAGAGATGATTAGAGTAGAGTGGGTGGAGAGATGATTACAGTAGTGTAGGGGAGAGAGATGATTACAGTAGAGTAGGGGAGAGAGATGATTACAGTAGAGTGGGGGAGAGATGATTAGAGTAGAGTGGGTGGAGAGATGATTACAGTAAGGTAGAGTTGGGGAGAGAGATGATTACAGTAGAGTGGGGGAGAGATGATTAGAGTAGAGTGGGTGGAGAGATGATTACAGTAGTGTAGGGGAGAGAGATGATTACAGTAGAGTAGGGGAGAGAGATGATTACAGTAGAGTAGGGGAGAGAGATGATTACAGTAGAGTGGGGGGAGAGATGATTAGAGTAGAGTAGGGGAGAGAGATGATTACAGTAGTGTAGGGGAGAGAGATGATTACAGTAGAGTAGGGGAGAGAGATGATTACAGTAGAGTAGGGGAGAGATGATTATAGTAGACTATAGAAACTTTACAGTCACACACAATGTGGATATATATTTGGCGGTCACATCGGACATTGACAGACAAAAAACAGTAACATCATTCAAATGTCAAGAACGTCTTACTTCCATTTAACTTCCCATCTCATAAGCAGTGTTGTGAAAAGCAAACCGACATCCATGAACTTCTTTGGCTTGAATACAGAACCTGTGATGATATTTGCAAGACATAGGCTCTATATATTGTGTTTCTCTAGTACCTTGTCCACAGCAGCCACCTTGGCCCCTCTGTACAGGAGCAGCTCTACTATCTCAATGTTCCTCATCTTGGTGGCTTTGATCAGAGGGGTCTCTGAATCCTGAAACACACATCATCATCATCATCATCATCATCTCAGACCTAGAGAATATAAGCAAGCAAAGGTTTATTTGCAACTTTAATGACTTGTGAAAAAATAATTTTGAAACAAGGATAACTTCATCACGGTGTAGAATTTCAAGTGAAGAATTTGTCATAGTGCAATGAAACAGCTGTGTCTGTCCCTGACCTTGGTGCAGCTCTCAGTGTCCGGGTTGCACTGAAGGATGTCTCTCACCATGGTGCAGTTCCCTTTCTCTACCGCCCAGTAGAGAGCAGTCTTACTGTCCTGTTTAGCACAGTTGAGAAAGAACACGGTCGTATTCATTAAATCAAATCAAATGTTCTTTGTCACTTGCTTTGTAAACAACTGGTGTAGATGAACACTGAAATGCTTACTTTCGGGTCATTTTCTAACAATGCAGAGTTAAAGATTAGAATCATGACAAGTGGAATAAATGCACAGCGAATAGCGAATAACAGGCACCAAACAGAACAAAACTGACAGAAACAGGGAGGGACTACCTGAATATGCCCAATAAAAAAATACTCATTTTTGTTTTCCATTGTAAAACGTTTTGCTACAGTGTGCCCCAATGAATGGGACCAGTATTGGCATGATGATAGATCAAATAAATGTTAAAGGCCCAGTGCAGTCAAAAATGAGATTTTTCTGTGTTAGATATATTTCCACACTGAGGTTGAAATAATACTGTAAAATTGTTTTTAAAAAATGATGATAATGCCCTTTTAGTGTAAGAGCTGTTTGAAAAGATGCATAAAACTTTTAGCCTGTTTTGGTGGGATGGAGTTTTGGCCTGCCTTGTGACATCACCAAGTAAAATTAGTCAATAGACCAATAAGAGAGAGTTCCAAACCGCTCTGCCAATAACAGGTTGTTTTCAGTTTTCCCCTCCCTACTTAGAACTGTCTGGGAGTGGTCTATCTAAACTCTTGCTTGAGAAATTGCTCTTTGCAAAGAAGCTGTTTTTTTTGTTTTAAATTAAAATGGTTTAAAAAAATAGATTACAGTAAGGTACTTCGTTGTTACCCAGAAATGATTTGATATGGAGATAAAAGTCAAATGCAGCCGTTTCTAACAATGTGGATGTGTCACATTAGAGACTCCTACCTGTCCCCTAACGTCAATGTCGGCATATTTGTTCAGAAGGGCTCTGACGATCTCCACATGTCCTCCTCGCACTGCTCCAATCAGCACCGTCTCCCCACTCTGTGTGACACACACAGGAAACACCACAGGCTTTCACTACAGAGAACACACACTGAATCATCACAGAACAGAGGAGATACACTATACTGTAGAGCAGCTGATGATACTGTTACCATCAGCACATTTATCTATATATCATGACATTTATCATTCAGGTTGATTTAATCATGTCTAGACTCTACGCTGTGTATTGGCAGGGTTGTCAGGGCAACACAGCTAATCTTTAGTGACTGGTGATGGTTGCCTACCCTGTCTGGTACGTTGACCCTGGTTTAAACTAACCATCTTTACCTACAGTATGTATCTCTTCCTATCTAGTCTATAGCAGTGGGTACCAACCTTTTCTGAGTCAAGATTCCTTTCACAGTCAAAAAGCAAAGTGAGATCTACTGCTCAGATTTGATTTTTTTACATGAACCCCACACAAAGAGTTCTGTAGGAATGAGGTTTCAGCAGTAGGCCTAATACACATCACAGCATATTGGCTATATGCCTGGCCTGACAATATTGTTAATCAGACCATATTATATTTCAAAACTCGAGCTTTGATAACAAAATAGATCCGTTGGTTTAGCACTTGAGGCACTGTGGAGCATGAATTTAAATAATTATGATTTTATTTTACTGGACTGATGGTGCCTGCATCTGATGGTCAACGAGGTCGAATCACAACGTCCATGATCTTCAGGTTGAAAAGTCAGAGCTCTAGAAAGATGCCCGAGTTTCCGACTTGAATTTCGAGTTGAAAGCGATTTTTCGTTCAAAACTATTTTTCCCAACCGCCTTTCACGGTCCCTGCTCTCTTCTTTCTTTCCTCTGGTGAGACCAACCAGAGACGGGACACCGTCTTCCACCTGATGGCAAAACTCGAGTCGCACCGCATCTGCCTCATGTACAAAATCATGTTGTTCCTATGACCAGAGAAAGTTAAATATATTCCTTAATATTAAAATCGACACGGCAAGCTGCTAATAATGATAAAACGCAGGGCTGTCGATACCTGGCTACTCATTCATTGCAGCTGCAGCCGAGCGGAAGTACGGAGAAGCACATTTTGTAATAGTGTTGAATAAAAACAGTGACAGTGCTGAAAAACAACTTAAACATGAACTCAGTCATCAAAACAGCAGCTCTTTGCTGTATTCATTGACAGCCTCTCTGTGGTCATGGTTTTAAAAGTTATTAAATCTTATGTAAGCTAGTAGACTATTAAAACCGTGGCTGTGGCCAGGGTCACAGAAGCTATCCGATTGGGCAGCGCAGTAGGTGCACTCGATTTAGTCACAGATTTGCCAGTCCGCCGGGTAGGCGGAGTTTGTGTCATGGGAACACTTTGCTTACCCGGTGTGCAGGACTTTTGAATCAAGTGCACCTACTGGCAACAGCTCAACACGAAAAAAAGAGTGCAAGACTTTATCGTTCATTGGCTTTTCTACATAAATATTTGGTGATCGACTAGGAATGTCTTGAAGATAAACCGGTTGGCAACCACTGGTCTATATCTGTCACGTGTGCTTCCTCTCCGACCTCTAGTTCACCAGGCCGATCGTTATGGCGCACTCCTGTCACCATCGTTACGCGCACCTGCACATCATCAGACTCACCTGGACTCCATCACCTCCCTGATTACCTTTGACTTTGGTTCCTTCCCCAGGCGTTATTGTTTCTCTTCCCATGTCAGTTCTGTGCCTTGTTTGTGTTTCTTATTTTTGTATTATGTTGTGTTTATTTATTAAAACACTCACTCCCTGAACTTACTTACTGACTCTCAGAGCACATCACTACAATAGTATACAGCCTGTGTTGTTGTCACCTACCCTGTCTGGTATGTTGACGTAGGTGCCAGCATCCAGCAGGTCCTGTACTATCTCAGTATAGCCCTCCTTGGCAGCGATCATCAGGGCTGTGTTGCCGTCCTTGTCTGTCATGTTGACATTGGGGTTCCTCTTCAGAAGCTCCTTCACCACCTCATTGAAACCACCCCGCACCGCCACGATTAGAGCTGTCATGGAATTCTGATAGGGGGATAAGAACAGTCTGATTTAGCACAATGCTGATAGGGGAGAATAACAGTCTGATTTAGCACAATGCTGATAGGGGGAGAATAACAGTCTGATTTAGCACAATGCTGATAGGGGAGAATAACAGTCTGATTTAGCACAATGCTGATAGGGGGAGAATAACAGTCTGATTTAGCACAATGCTGATAGGGGAGAATAACAGTCTGATTTAGCACAATGCTGATAGGGGAGAATAACAGTCTGATTTAGCACAATGCTGATAGGGGGAGAATAACAGTCTGATTTAGCACAATGCTGATAGGGGGAGAAGAACAGTCTGATTTAGCACAATGCTGATAGGGGAGAATAACAGTCTGATTTAGCACAATGCTGATAGGGTGAGAATAACAGTCTGATTTAGCACAATGCTGATAGGGGGAGAATAACAGTCTGATTTAGCACAATGCTGATAGGGGGAGAATAACGGTCTGATTTAGCACAATGCTGATAGGGGAGAATAACGGTCTGATTTAGCACAACGCTGATAGGGGGAGAATAACGGTCTGATTTAGCACAATGCTGATAGGGGGAGAATAACAGTCTGATTTAGCACAATGCTGATAGGGGGAGAAGAACAGTCTGATTTAGCACAATGCTGATAGGGGGAGAATAACAGTCTGATTTAGCACAATGCTGATAGGGGGAGAAGAACAGTCTGATTTAGCACAATGCTGATAGGGGGAGAATAACAGTCTGATTTAGCACAATGCTGATAGGGGGAGAAGAACAGTCTGATTTAGCACAATGCTGATAGGGGGAGAAGAACAGTCTGATTTAGCACAATGCTGATAGGGGGATAAGAACAGTCTGATTTAGCACAACGCTGATAGGGGGAGAATAACAGTCTGATTTAGCACAACGCTGATAGGGGAGAATAACAGTCTGATTTAGCACAATGCTGATAGGGGGAGAATAACAGTCTGATTTAGCACAATGCTGATAGGGGGAGAATAATAGTCTGATTTAGCACAATGCTGATAGGGGGAGAATAACAGTCTGATTTAGCACAATGCTGATAGGGGAGAATAACAGTCTGATTTAGCACAATGCTGATAGGGGAGAATAACAGTCTGATTTAGCACAATGCTGATAGGGGGAGAATAACAGTCTGATTTAGCACAATGCTGATAGGGGAGAAGAACAGTCTGATTTAGCACAATGCTGATAGGGGGAGAATAACAGTCTGATTTAGCACAATGCTGATAGGGGGAGAATAACAGTCTGATTTAGCACAACGCTGATAGGGGGAGAAGAACAGTCTGATTTAGCACAATGCTGATAGGGGGAGAATAACAGTCTGATTTAGCACAATGCTTCCAAGTGGTATGACTGGGAATATCATCTGGAAAGACTTTATTATACAAGTCCTCATGTCACAGTGTAGTAAGACGTTTCAACCACAACCTCTAACAATACTGAACTTGTTTGGTGAAAATAGCAAACAAACAAACGCCCATCTTGCATGAGCCTTTAGTGAGTCGTTGTGACCATATAGGGATATCCTGGAGTTTTAATAAGAGTAGGGAGGTCCACTTACCGCTCCCTCCTGGTCCACATCAGCCCCATTGACCAGCAGGTGCATCACACTGTCAAAGTGGCCCTTCCTGGCTGCCCAGATCAACGGGGTAGTGCCATACTGAGAACAGGGATGGAGAGAGAGAGAGAGACAGCATTGATGATTATTGAAACACCTTAAGTAGGGTCATTGGCGTAGTTTAAATAAGATCCTAACTTACTTTAGGTTGCTTTTTAAAAATAATTTTGTACAAGACAGAACCGGTGGTGAGTATGTGTTTGTGTGCTTACCTTGTCAGAGCAGTTGACTTTAGCGCCATGCTTAATGAGGAGATGGACGATCTCAGCATGGCCTCGTCCGGCTGCCCAGATGACAGGGAACACACTGTACTGGAAGGACAGACATTAGCATATTTAACTAATACTGTAATAGACTAATGATATACAGTACCTATTTATGACAATAAGTTATTTAATGTATGAATAAATACAAGGTAAAAGCTCTTTATATAGGAATAGTACCTGGCCAGTGATGTTGGGGCTAGCTCCTTTCTCCAGCAGCAGCTGGGCCACCTCCACACGACCCTTATAGGCAGCCCACATGAGGGCGCTCCATCCCCCTGTACAGTAAAACACATACACACAGAGAGAG
>NW_027013233.1:0-12500 GCF_036934945.1 Oncorhynchus masou masou | reverse complement strand
GCATTGACTCTGTGCAGTACCCCCTCTATATAGCCTCCGCATGACTCTGTGCCGGTACCCCCTGCTCTCTCAGCCTCCGCATTGACTCTGTACGGTACCCCCTGTATATAGCCTCCGCATTGACTCTGTGCCGGTACCCCCTGTATATAGCCTCCACATTGACTCTGTACCGGTACCCCCTGTATATAGCCTCCACATTGACTCTGTGCAGTACCCCCTGTATATAGCCTCACATTGACTCTGTGCGGTACCCCCCTGTATATAGCCTCCACATGACTCTGTGCAGTCCCCCTGTATATAGCCTCCACATTGACTCTGTACCGTACCCCCTGTATATAGCCTCCACATTGACTCTGTACCGGTACCCCCTGTATATAGCCTCCACATTGACTCACTGTGCCGGTACCCCCTGTATATAGCCTCCACAATGACTCTGTGCAGTACCCCCTGTATATAGCCTCCACATTGACTCTGTGCCGGTACCCCCTGTATATAGCCTCCACATTGACTCTGTGCCGTGCCCCCATATAGCCTCCACATTGACTCTGTACCGGTGCCTCCTGTATATAGCCTCCACATTGACTCTGTACCGGTACCCCCTGTATATAGCCTCCACATTGACTCTGTACCGGTACCCCCTGTATATAGCCTCCACATTGACTCTGTACCGTAACACCCTGTATATAGCCTCCACATTGACTCTGTGCAGTGCCCCCTGTATATAGCCTCCACATTGACTCTGTACCCGGTACCCCCTGTATATAACCTCCACATTGACTCTGTGCCGGTACCCCCTGTATATAGCCTCCACATTGACTCTGTACCGGTACCCCCTGTATATAGCCTCCACATTGACTCTGTACCGGTACCCCCTGTATATAGCCTCCACATTGACTCTGTACCGGTACCCCCTGTATATAGCCTCCACATTGACTCTGTGCCCGGTACCCCCTGTATATAGCCTCCACATTGACTCTGTACCGGTACCCCCTGTATATAGCCTCCACAATGACTCTGTGCCGGTACCCCCTGTATATAGCCTCCACATTGACTCTGTGCAGGCACCCCCTGTATATAGCCTCCACATTGACTCTGTACCGTAACACCCTGTATATAGCCTCCACATTGACTCTGTGCAGTACCCCCCTGTATACTCAGCCTCCACATTGACTCTGTACGGTACCCCCTGTATATAGCCTCCACATTGACTCTGTACCGGTACCCCCTGTATATAGCCTCCACGTTGACTCTGTGCCGGTTACCCCTGTATATAGCCTCATTGACTCTGTTACCGGTGCCTCCTGTATATAGCCTCCACATTGACTCTGTACGGTACCCCCTGTATATAGCCTCCACATTGACTCTGTGCCGGTACCCCCTGTATATAGCCTCCACATTGACTCTGTACCGTAACACCCTGTATATAGCCTCCCACATTGACTCTGTGCCGGTACCCTGTATATAGCCTCCACATTGACTCTGTACCGGTACCCCCTGTATATAGCCTCCACATTGACTCTGTACCGGTACCCCCTGTATATAGCCTCCACATTGACTCTGTACCGGTACCCCCTGTATATAGCCTCATTGACTCTGTACCCGGTACCCCCTGTATATAGCCTCCACATTGACTCTGTACCGGTACCCCCTGTATATAGCCTCCACATTGACTCTGTACCGGTACCCCCTGTATATAGCCTCCACATTGACTCTGTACCGGTACCCCCTGTATATAGCCTCCACATTGACTCTGTACCGGTACCCCCTGTATATAGCCTCCACATTGACTCTGTACCGGTACCCCCTGTATATAGCCTCCCACATTGACTCTGTGCCGGTACCCCCTGTATATAGCCTCCACATTGACTGTACCGGTACCCCCTGTATATAGCCTCCACATTGACTCTGTTACAGTACCCCCTGTATAGCCTCCCACATTACTCTGTACCGGTACCCCCTGTATATAGCCTCCACATTGACTCTGTGCCGGTGCCTCCTGTATATAGCCTCCACATTGACTCTGTACCGGTACCCCCTGTATATAGCCTCCACATTGACTCTGTGCCGGTACCCCCTGTATATAGCCTCCACATTGACTCTGTACCGGTACCCCCTGTATATAGCCTCCGCATTGACTCTGTGCAGGTACCCCCTGTATATAGCCTCCACATTGACTCTGTACCAGTACCCCCTGTATATAGCCTCCACATTGACTCTGTACCGGTACCCCTGTATACTAGCCTCCACATTGACTCTGTACCGTAATACCCTGTATATAGCCTCCACATTGACTCTGTACCGGTACCCCCCCCTGTATAGCCTCCACATTGACTCTGCCGTAATACCCTGTATATAGCCTCCACATTGACTCTGTACCGGTACCCCCTGTATATAGTCTCACATTGACTCTGTGCCGTAATACCCTGCATATTTACATTACATTACATTTAAGTCATTTAGCAGACGCTCTTATCCAGAAGCGACTTACAAATTGGTGAATTCACCTTCTGACATCCAGTGGAACAGCCACTTTACAATAGTGCATCTAAATCATTTAAGGGGGGGGTGAGAAGGATTACTTATCCTATCCTAGGTATTCCTTGAAGAGGTGGGGTTTCAGGTGTCTCCGGAAGGTGGTGATTGACTCCGCTGTCCTGGCGTCGTGGGGAGTTTGTTCCACCATTGGGGGGCCAGAGCAGCGAACAGTTTTGACTGGGCTGAGCGGGAACTGTACTTCCTCAGTGGTAGGGAGCGAGCAGGCCAGGAAGGTGGATGAACGCAGTGCCCTTGTTTGGGTGTAGGGCCTGATCAGAGCCTGGAGGTACTGCGGTGCCGTTCCCCTCACAGCTCCGTAGGCAAGCACCATGGTCTTGTAGCGGATCACGAGCTTCAACTGGAAGCCAGTGGAGAGCGGAGGAGCGGGTGACGTGAGAGAACTTGGGAAGGTTGAACACCAGACGGGCTGCGTCGTTCTGGATGAGTTGTAGGGGTTTAATGGCACAGGCAGGAGCCCAGCCAACAGCGAGTTGCAGTAATCCAGACGGGAGATGACAAGTGCCTGGATTAGGACCTGCGCCGCTTCCTGTGTGAGGCAGGGTCGTACTCTGCAGATGTTGTAGAGCATGAACCTACAGGGAACGGGCCACCGCCATGATGTTGGTTGAGAACGACAGGGTGTTGTCCAGGATCACGCCAAGGTTCTTAGCGCTCTGGGAGGAGGACACAATGGAGTTGTCAGCCGTGATGGCGAGATCATGGAACGGGCAGTCCTTCCCGGGAGGAAGAGCAGCTCCATCTTGCCGAGGTTCAGCTTGAGGTGGTGATCCGTCATCCACACTGATATGTCTGCCAGACATGCAGAGATGCGGTCGCCACCTGGTCATCAGAAGGGGAAAGGAGAAAGATTAATTGTGTGTCGTCTGCATAGCAATGATAGGAGAGACCATGTGAGGTTATGACAGAGCCAAGTGACTTGGTGTATAGCGAGAATAGGAGAGGGCCTAGAACAGAGCCCTGGGGGACACCAGTGGTGAGAGCGCGTGGCGAGGAGACAGATTCTCGCCCACGCCACCTGGTAGGAAGCGACCTGTCAGATAGGACGCAATCCAAGCATGGGCCGCGCCGGAGATGCCCAACTCGGAGAGGGTGGAGAGGAGGATCTGATGGTTCACAGTATCGAAGGCAGCCGATAGGTCTAGAAGGATGAGCAGAGGAGAGAGAGTTAGCTTTAGCAGTGCGGAGCGCCTCCGTGATACAGAGAAGAGCAGTCTCAGTTGAATGACTAGTCTTGAAACCTGACTGATTTGGATCAAGAAGGTCATTCTGAGAGAGATAGCGGGAGAGCTGGCCAAGGACGGCACGTTCAAGAGTTTTGGAGAGAAAAGAAAGAAGGGATACTGGTCTGTAGTTGTTGACATCGGAGGGATCGAGTGTAGGTTTTTCAGAAGGGGTGCAACTCTCGCTCTCTTGAAGACGGAAGGGACGTAGCCAGCGGTCAGGGATGAGTTGATGGCGAGGTGAGGTAAGGGAGAAGGTCTCCGGAAATGGTCTGGAGAAGAGAGGAGGATAGGGTCAAGCGGGCAGGTTGTTGGGCGGCCGGCCGTCATAGAGCGAGATTTCATCTGGAGAGAAGGGGAGAAAGAGGTCAGAGCACAGGGTAGGGCAGTGTGAGCAGAACCAGCGGTGTCGTTTGACTTAGCAAACGAGGATCGGATGTCGTCGACCTTCTTTTCAAAATGGTTGACGAAGTCATCTGCAGAGAGGGAGGAGGGGGGGGGGGGATTCAGGGGAGGAGGAGAAGGTGGCAAAGAGCTTCCTAGGGTTAGAGGCAGATGCTTGGAATTTAGAGTGGTAGAAAGTGGCTTTAGCAGCAGAGACAGAGGAGGAAAATGTAGAGAGGAGGAGTGAAAGGATGCCAGGTCCGCAGGGAGCGCGAGTTATCCTCCATTTCCGCTCGGCTGCCCGGAGCCCTGTTCTGTGAGCTCGCAATGAGTCGTCGAGCCACGGAGCGGGGAGGGAGGACCGAGCCGGCCTGGAGGATAGGGGACATAGAGTCAAAGGATGCAGAAAGGGAAGAGAGGAGGGTTGAGGAGGGCAGAATCAGGAGATAGGTTGGAGAAGGTATGAGCAGAGGAAGAGATGATAGGATGGAAGAGGAGAGTAGCGGGGGAGAGAGCGAAGGTTGGGACGGCGCGATACCATCCGAGTAGGGGCAGTGTGGGAAGTGTTGGATGAGAGCGAGAGGGAAAAGGATACAAGGTAGTGGTCGGAGACTTGGAGGAGTTGCAATAAGGTTAGTGGAAGAACAGCATCTAGTAAAGATGAGGTCGGCGTATTGCCTGCCTTGTGAGTAGGGGGGAAGGTGAGAGGGTGAGGTCAAAAGAGCAGAGGAGTGGAAAGAAGGAGGCAGAGAGTAATGAGTCAAAGGTAGACGTGGGGAGGTTAAAGTCGCCCAGGACTGTGAGAGGTGAGCCGTCCTCAGGAAAGGAGCTTATCAAGGCATCAAGCTCATTGATGAACTCTCCGAGGAACCTGGAGGGCGATAAATGATAAGGATGTTAAGCTTGAAAGGGCTGGTAACTGTGACAGCATGGAATTCAAAGGAGCGATAGACAGATGGGTAAGGGGAGAAAGAGAAAGACCACTTGGGAAGATGAGGATCCCGGTGCCACCACCCCGCTGACCAGAAGCTCTCGGGGTGTGCGAGAACACGTGGGGGCGGACGAAGAGAGAGCAGTAGGAGTAGCAGTGTTATCTGTGGTGATCCATGTTTCCGTCAGTGCCAAGAAGTCGAGGGACTGGAGGGAGGCATAGGCTGAGATGAACTCTGCCTTGTTGGCCGCAGATCGGCAGTTCCAGAGCTACCAGAGACCTGGAACTCCACGTGGGTCGCTACGCTAATGCAAAGGAGATTGGAATGACAAGTGGACTACACGTCTCGAATGTTCAGAAAGTTAAGCTTACGTAGCAAGAATCTTATTGACTAAAATGATTGAAATGATACAGTACTGCTGGAGTAGGCTAGCTGGCAGTGGCTGCGTTGTTGACTTTGTAGGCTAGCTGGCAGTGGCTGCGTTGTTGACACTACACTAATCAAGTCGTTCCGTCGAGTGTAATAGTTTCTACAGTGCTGCTATTCGGGGCTAGCTGGCTAGCTAGCAGTGTTGATTGCGTTACGTTAACGTTAAAAGAACGACAATAGCTGGCTAGCTAACCTAGAAAATCGCTCTAGACTACACAATTGTCTTAGATACAAAGGCGGCTATGTCGCTAGCTAGCCTACGATCAAACAAATCAAACCGTTGTACTGTAATGAAGTGAAATGAAAATGTGATACTACCTGTGGAAGCGAAGCGGAATGTTGACCCGGGTAGTTGAAGTTCTATTCGGTAGAGGTTGGCTAGCTGTTGGCTAGCTAGCTAAGCAGTATCTCCTACGTAAGGACGACAAATAGCTGGCTAGCTAACCTCGGTAAATTAAGATAATCACTCTAAGTCTACACACTCTAAACTACACAATTATCTTGGATACGAAGACAGCAAAGACAACTATGTAGCTAGTTAACACTACACTAATCGAGTCGTTCAGTTGAGTGTAATAGTTTCTACAGTGCTGGTGGACGGTGGACGTTAGCTAGCTGCTTAGCTAGCTGCTGGGCAGATAGCAGTGTAGACTACGTTAGGACGACGAAATACGATAATTACGCAATATGTATATAGCCTCCACATTGACTCTGTGCGTGCCACCTGGATATAGTCTCCACATTGACTCTGTACCGGTACCACCTGTATATAGCCTCCACATTGACTCTGTACTGCATTCCCCCTGTATATAGTCTCCACATTGACTCTGTGCCGTAATACCCTGTATATAGCCTCCACGTTGACTCTGTTACCGTAATACCCTGTATATAGTCTCCACATTGACTCTGTACCGGTTACCCCCTGTATATAGTCTCCACATTGACTCTGTACGTAATACCCTGTATATAGCCTCACATTGACTCTGTGCCGTAATACCCTGTATATAGCCTCCACATTGACTCTGTACCTGTACCCCTATATATAGCATCCACATTGACTCTTTACCGTATTACCCTGTATATAGTCTCCACATTGACTCTGTGCGGTACCCCCTGTATATAGTCTCCACATTGACTCTGTACCGTAATACCCCCTGTATATAGCCTCCACATTGACTCTGTACCGTAATACCCTGTATATAACCTCCACATTGACTCTGTGCCGTAATACCCTGTATATAGCCTCCACATTGACTCTACATTGACTCTGTGCCGGTACCCCCTGTATATAGCCTCCACATTGACTCTGTACCGGTACCCCCTGTATATAGCCTCCACATTGACTCTGTACCGGTACCCCCTGTATATAGCCTCCACATTGACTCTGTACTGGTAATACCCTGTATATAGCCTCCACATTGACTCTGTACCGTAACCCCTGTATATAGCCTCCACATTGACTCTGTGCCGTACCCCCTGTATATAGCCTCCACATTGACTCTGTACCGTAATACCCTGTATATAGCCTCCACATTGACTCTGTGCCGGTACCCCCTGTATATAGCCTCCACATTGACTCTGTGCAGTACCCCCTGTATATAGCCTCCACATTGACTCTGTGCCGTACCCCCTGTATATAGCCTCCACATTGACTCTGTGCCGTAATACCCCCTGTATATAGCCTCCACATTGACTCTGTACCGGTAATACCCCCTGTATATAGCCTCCACATTGACTCTGTACCGTAACACCCCCTGTATATAGCCTCCACATTGACTCTGTACCGGTACCCCCTGTATATAGCCTCCACATTGACTCTGTACCGGTACCCCCTGTATATAGCCTCCACATTGACTCTGTACCGGTACCCTGTATATAGCCTCCACATTGACTCTGTGCCGGTGCCCCCTGTATATAGCCTCCACATTGACTCTGTGCCGTACCCCCTGTATATAGCCTCCACATTGACTCTGTACCGTACCCCCTGTATATAGCCTCCACATTGACTCTGTGCCGTACCCCCCTGTATATAGCCTCCACATTGACTCTGTACCGGTATATAGCCTCCACATTGACCCCTGTATATAGCCTCCACATTGACTCTGTACCGGTACCCCCTGTATATAGCCTCCACATTGACTCTGTACCGGTACCCCCTGTATATAGCCTCCACATTGACTCTGTACCGGTACCCCCTGTATATAGCCTCCACATTGACTCTGTACCGTAATACCCTGTATATAGCCTCCACATTGACTCTGTGCCGGTACCCTTGTATATAGCCTCCACATTGACTCTGTGCCGTAACCCCCTGTATATAGCCTCCACATTGACTCTGTGCCGTAATACCCTGTATATAGCCTCCACATTGACTCTGTGCCGTACCCCCTGTATATAGCCTCCACATTGACTCTGTACCGGTACCCCCTGTATATAGCCTCCACATTGACTCTGTGCCGGTACCCCCTGTATATAGCCTCCACATTGACTCTGTGCCGTAATACCCTGTATATAGCCTCCACATTGACTCTGTGCAGTACCCCCTGTATATAGCCTCCACATTGACTCTGTGCCGGTACCCCTGTATATAGCCTCCACATTGACTCTGTACCGTACCCCTGTATATAGCCTCCACATTGACTCTGTGCCGTAATACCCCTGTATATAGCCTCCACATTGACTCTGTACCGGTACCCCTGTATATAGCCTCCACATTGACTCTGTACCGGTACCCTGTATATAGCCTCCACATTGACTCTGTACCGTACCCCTGTATATAGCCTCCACATTGACTCTGTACCGGTACCCCCTGTATATAGCCTCCACATTGACTCTGTACCGTACCCCTGTATATAGCCTCCACATTGACTCTGTACCGGTACCCCCTGTATATAGCCTCCACATTGACTCTGTACCGGTACCCCCTGTATATAGCCTCCACATTGACTCTGTGCCGTAATACCCTGTATATAGCCTCCACATTGACTCTGTACCGGTACCCCTGTATATAGCCTCCACATTGACTCTGTACCGTAATACCCCCCTGTATATAGCCTCCACATTGACTCTGTGCCGGTACCCCTGTATATAGCCTCCACATTGACTCTGTGCCGTACCCCCTGTATATAGCCTCCACATTGACTCTGTGCCGGTGCCCCTGTATATAGCCTCCACATTGACTCTGTGCCGTGTATATAGCCTCCACATTGACTCTGTGCCGTACCCCCTGCCTCCATATAGCCTCCACATTGACTCTGTGCCGGTACCCCCTGTATATAGCCTCCACATTGACTCTGTGCCGTGCTACCCCCTGTATATAGCCTCCACATTGACTCTGTGCACCGTAACCCCTGTATATAGCCTCCACATTGACTCTGTGCCGGTACCCCCTGTATATAGCCTCCACATTGACTCTGTACCAGTACCCCCTGTATATAGCCTCCACATTGACTCTGTACCGGTACCCCCTGTATATAGCCTCCACATTGACTCTGTGCCGTACCCCTGTATATAGCCTCCACATTGACTCTGTACCATAATACCCTGTATATAGCCTCCACATTGACTCTGTACCGTACCCCCTGTATATAGCCTCCACATTGACTCTGTGCCGGTACCCCCTGTATATAGCCTCCACATTGACTCTGTGCCGTAACCCCCCTGTATATAGCCTCCACATTGACTCTGTGCCGTAATACCCCCTGTATATAGCCTCCACATTGACTCTGTGCCGTAATACCCTGTATATAGCCTCCACATTGACTCTGTGCCGTATATACCCCTGTATATATAGCCTCCACATTGACTCTGTGCCGTAATACCCCTGTATATAGCCTCCACATTGACTCTGTACCGTACCCCTGTATATAGCCTCCACATTCTGACTCTGTACTGTAATACCCCCTGTATATAGCCTCCACATTGACTCTGTGCCGGTAACCCCCTGTATATAGCCTCCACATTGACTCTGTGCCGTAATACCCTGTATATAGCCTCCACATTGACTCTGTACCGGTACCCCCTGTATATAGCCTCCACATTGACTCTGTGCCGTACCCCCTGTATATAGCCTCCACATTGACTCTGTGCCGAACCCCCTGTATAGCCCCTGTATATAGCCTCCACATTGACTCTGTACCGTAACCCCTGTATATAGCCTCCACATTGACTCTGTACCGTAATACCCCTGTATATAGCCTCCACATTGACTCTGTACCGTAATACCCTGTATATAGTCTCCACATTGACTCTGTACCGTAATACCCTGTATATAGCCTCCACATTGACTCTGTACCGTAACCCCCTGTATATAGCCTCCACATTGACTCTGTGCCGTAATACCCTATATATAGCCTCCACATTGACTCTGTACCGTAATACCCTGTATATAGCCTCCACATTGACGCTGTACCGTGATACCCTGTATATAGCCTCCATATTGACTCTGTACCGTAACACCCTGTATATAGCCTCCACATTGACTCTGTACCGTAATACCCTGTATATAGCCTCCACATTGACTCTGTACCGTAATACCCTGTATATAGCCTCCACATTGACTCTGTACCGTAACACCCTGTATATAGCCTCCACATTGACTCTGTGCCGTAATACCCTATATATAGCCTCCACATTGACTCTGTACCGTAATACCCTGTATATAGCCTCCACATTGACTCTGTACCGTACCCCTGTATATAGCCTCCACATTGACTCTGTACCGTAACCCCTGTATATAGCCTCCACATTGACTCTGTACCGTAATACCCTGTATATAGCCTCCACATTGACTCTGTACCGTAACACCCTGTATATAGCCTCCACATTGACTCTGTACCGTAACACCCTGTATATAGCCTCCACATTGACTCTGTACCGTACCCCTGTATATAGCCTCCACATTGACTCTGTACCGTAACCCCTGTATATAGCCTCCACATTGACTCTGTGCCGTAACCCCTGTATATAGCCTCCACATTGACTCTGTACCGTAATACCCTGTATATAGCCTCCACATTGACTCTGTGCGTAATACCCTGTATATAGTCTCCATTGACTCTGTACCCTAATACCCTGTATATAGCCTCCACATTGACTCTGTGCCGTAATACCCTGTATATAGCCTCCACATTGACTCTGTACCGTAATACCCTGTATATAGCCTCCACATTGACTCTGGACCGTAATACCCTGTATATAGCCTCCACATTGACTCTGTACCGTAATACCCTGTATATAGCCACCACATTGACTCTGTACCGTAACACCCTGTATATAGCCTCCACATTGACTCTGTACCATAATACCCTGTATATAGCCTCCACATTGACTCTGTACCGTAATACCCTGTATATAGCCTCCACATTGACTCTGTACCGTAATACCCTGTATATAGCCTCCACATTGACTCTGTACCGTAATACCCTGTATATAGCCTCCACATTGACTCTGTACCGTAATACCCTGTATATAGCCTCCCACATTGACTCTGTACCGTAATACCCTGTATATAGCCTCCACATTGACTCTGTACCGTAATACCCTGTATATAGCCTCGTTATTATTATTATTTTTATTTTTTTCAGTTCATTTTTAGTAAATACTTTAACACTTTTTCTTCTTAAAACTGCATTGTTGGTTAAGGGCTTGTAAGTAAGTATTTTATTGTATTAGCATGTGACAAATAACAATTGATTTGATTTGATTTCATAGTAAAACAAATGTAGAATCTCGATAGTGGAATCCCACAGAGGGGAAATAAAGTATCATAAATGACTAATGCATTCGGCTCATAAGATCATGCGGCCAAAAAGTAGGTGAACAATCAAATGCAGTAGACATAAAAAAAATCAACCAACTCATTTGTTCATACAGTATATGGGATATTTCTATAAACTGGGGTACCAGTGAGCATTTCTTGTCGTGGGCAACTGTTTGGAGCTGTTAAAAAGTAATTCATAATAATTTATATGACAAATCCAATGCTTCTAACAGGAAGAATAACTTTAACCTGATTAATAACACAGAAATCCTTTTACTGTCATTAACAAGTTCTTCAGTGATATCCATAATAGTTGTTTGATGCATCTTGTGTCTAGTTTTGCTCTGTTATGAGGGGGACATTGTCACACTTCTTGAGACACAGGAAAGAATTTTCTGAATGATGTGAATCATGTAGTAACCCTTTGGTTAGCCACCCTTTGCATGATGACAAGCTTTGCACACTCCAGGCTATTCTCTCAACCACCTTCATCTGGAATGCTTTTCCAACAGCGCGGAAGAGTTCCCACATATACTGGCTTGCCGGTGGCTGCTTTTCCTTCCTCTCTGTGGTCCGACTCATCTAAACCATCTCATTGGGTTGAGGTCGGTTGATTGTGGATGCCAGGTCATCTGATGCAGCACTCCATCACCCTCTTTCTTTGTAAATAGCCCTTGCATGCCAGTGTGTTGGGTCATTGTCCTGTTGAAACCATATGACAGTGCCCACGAAGCCCAAACCAGATGGCATGGTGTATCGCTGCAGAATGATGTGGTAGCCATGCTGATTAAGTGTGCCTTGAATTCTAAATAAATCACAGACTGTGTCACCAGCAAAGCACCATCACACCTCCTCCACCATGCTTTACGGTGGGAAAAACACATGTGGAGATCATCCGTTCACCCACACCACGTCTCACAAAGACAGCAGTTGGAACCAAAAATCTCCAATTTGGACTCCAGACCAAAGGCCAGATTTCCACTGGTCTAATGTCCATTGTCTTCGTTTCTTGGCCCAAGCAAGTCTCCTCTTATTATGGTAGTCCTTTAGTAGTGGTTTCTTTGCAGCAATTTGACCACCAAAACACCAAAAGAAAGCAACGTTGTTGCCGGTGATGTCTGGTGAGGACCTGCCTACAACAGGCCTACAAGCCCTCAGTCCAGCCTCTCTCAACCTATTGCGGACAGTCTGAGCACTGATGGAGAGATTGTGCGTTTC
>NW_027013232.1:0-16779 GCF_036934945.1 Oncorhynchus masou masou | reverse complement strand
TTGTCCCGAGCTGCCCCTCTGTCCCGAGCTGCCCCTCTGTCCCGAGCTGCCCCTCTGTCCCGAGCTGCCCCTCAGTTCCGAGCTGCCCCTCAGTCCAGTGGGATTCTGGGTGAGGACTACTAGGCCATGGTCGGCGGCGAAGGTGGACTATCCTAGGACGCGAGGAGGGGGGATAAAGACATTTATAGAGTGGGTTCCACGTCCCGCGCCGGAGCCGGAGCCGCCACCATGGACAGACGCCCACCCGGACCCTCACATCTTTTTGATGTGCGTCCGGGAGTCCGCACCTTAGGGGGGTCTGTCACGCCCTGGTCTATATTTATTATGTTTATCTTCATTTATTGGGTCTGTGACCAGGGGTGTGACATGGGTTTATTGTGGTGTGTTTCTGTCTTGGGGTTGTGTGGGTATATGCAGTCTATGGCTGCCTGAGGCGTTCTTCAATCAGAGTCAGGTGATTATCGTTGTCTCTGATTGGGAACCATATTTAGGTAGCCATATTCTTTGTGTGTTTCGTGGGTGATTGTCCTTAGTGTCCTTGTTCCTGTCACTGTGTTTAGTTTACATAAGTATAGGCTGTTTTCGGTTTTCGTTATGTTCATTACGTTCTTGTTGTTGTAGTATTTTGTATTGATTCGTGTTTACGTTTTTTGATTAAACATGTATCGCAATCTACACGCTGCATTTTGTCTGACTTCCTCCTTCGCCTACAGAAAACAACAACTTGAGGCTTCATTCCATGTTCTACTGATTGTTGACATCTAGTGGAAGGCGGTAGGAAGTGCGAACAGATCCATATCTTATTTGGATGTGAATAGGTTTATGAGATGAAAATCAACCAGCCGCAGAATTTCCACTTCCTGCTTGGAAGTTTGCCTGCCCTATGAGTTCTGTTTTCCTCAGGGCATAATTCAAACAGTTTTAGAAACTTCAGAGTGTTTTCTATCCAATAGTAATAATAATATGCATATATTAGCATCTAGGACAGAGTAGGAGGCAGTTCACTATGGGCACTCAATTCATCCAAAGTGAAAATGCTGCCCCCTATTCATAAAAGGTTAAGAGCTTCATCCACACATTGTGGAGAATAGCCTCTAATTAGAAACCTGTTGTGCATCTCTGCTGCTTATTCCAGATAGTCCTGAAAATGATTTGCTGCAAGGTTGGGAGGAGGAGGGGGGGGTTCACAAGCTCAAGTTGGGGAGGGGAGGGTGTATTCACACCTAGCTCAGCTATTAGACAATTATTTAGAAAGGTTGAAAAGTCTATTGTTCAGAAAATAGCCCATCCTGCTACGCTTGTGAAAAACTAGTAATTGTACTTTTCCCCTTTCCAAATGTTAAAGATTCCAATGTATAAAGTGCTTTTAGCCACAATTGGCCCCAACCCCAATTCATACATTTGGGTACAGTCCATAGCGTGCTGGACTTCAGGCTAGAATGTTGAGGGTTCAAAAACCTGCTCCCTGCTTGCTATAATGAATGATTTTGATTCACCTGGTATTGGATATGGCATAAAAAAACTTGCTAAATAGCAATTTTTGTCAATTAACTTTATGACTAAAAATATGCACAATCGCTTGTCTCTACATTAACTAATATACTCCTCTCAATTCTAACGTTTTGCTTGATTCGTTATGACATTATAACTACATACATTTGCTTCACAGTAATTTTTTGTCAGCCATCTTTGCTGAAGAAAGTCACTAGGGACGGGGGGGCCCACAAATTCATCATTGGAACCACTTGATATGATTGGTCAAATAAAGACCTTGGGACCCAAATGCAAAATGAGTGCTCTAACTCCCCCTTGTGGTGGTCTGAAGCAATGAAGCCGTGACGCTGGGTACCTCTAAGTCCATGGTGCAAGCTCACAACTTTTAAAGGAGGAACCCCTGTACACTGCATATCACATATCACCTTTACACTGCATATCACATATCACAATACACTGCATATCAGACAGTTGAGTTAACCCCAGTGCTGTAGCTACATTTTCTGTCTCACAATCTTACTGTTTTCAGTACTGGTTGGTAAGTAAGGTTTTGTGTAACGTCATTTCCACACTGTCTGGCATTGTTTCATTGGTACTTATTGGGCTGCTTTACATGTTAAGAGGTTTTCATGTTTAGTCTCATGCTTATTTTCTTCTCCTTCACAGGTGATACTTTAGAGGATGATATTACTCCAACCAGTCCTGAGGAGTATTATTTAGAGGGTAGCAGAGTTAAGATCTCCTGTAACTATACAGTAAGATCAGATAGTCTGCTGTGGTACAGACAGTACCCTGGATTAGGTGTCCAGTTCCTTTATATAGTATATAATCCATATAAGGTGAGAGGTGATCCAGACATTCGACTGTCTGTAAATCTGAATTAAGAGCAAAACCGTCTGGATCCCCTCTGCTGAAGTGACAGACTCTGCTCTGTACTACTGTGCACTGATGGCCACAGTGACAGGAAACCCAGGAACACGGTACAAAGACCTTTCAAATGTATCTCACACAATTAAATGGAGAGAATCTACCTCCAACACCACCTAGTGGAGGGAATGAGAGATTCAGTATCACTGAAAAGAGGACAAATGAGAGGAGAGGAGAGGGAAAGGAGAGGAGAGGGAAGGAGAGGAGAGGCCAGGAGAGGTGAGGAGAGGAGATATTGAGAATCTTTATAGCAACTGTACTTTGGGGTGGAGTTTGTAGGTGAACTAAACAGAAATTATCAACTGAAAACCTTGCAGATGAAGTTAGTTTGGAGTATTCAGCTTCTGTTGTACTATTAGTCAGTTTGACTTCCAACCACAGCCATGTTGTTCATCTGGTCATTTATTATGTTCTCAGTAATAGGTAAGTTATGGCTTTCAAAGTAGTGTCATGTTTTCTGTTTTGAAAATTACAACAATACATGTTTATTTCAATAAAAATGACTCAATCTTAATTTTTTCAAAAATGCAGGTGACACCTATGAGCAGAATATCGAGCCAAACCAACATGGATCTGGAGATCTCCTCTGCTGAAGTGACAGACTCTGGTCTGTACTACTGTGCCCTGAGGCCCACAGCGACAGGAAACCCAGACACACTGTACAAAATTCTAAACTGAAAACACTGACATCCCCTAAGATAAACATTTTCATTTTTGGGTTTCCTTCAGTAGACAAAGAATATACATGCAGGCTGGAAATGTACAGTGAAATATTTTCAATAAACAATAATAAATTGTTGTAACAAATGAAAAAGTGACAGAAACTCATTCGGTATTCTGAATATGTTGCAGGTGTATACTGTAGATTCTAGATATAAAGATGAAAACAAAAAGACCTGTGAATGAATGAATTGCCTCATGTTGAATAGATTAATTATTTTACAGATATGCCCTTCAAGCAATGTTTCCCATTATGACATCACAGTAGACAGGTCAGGTCCTTCTGCCAACTCTGTGCCCTAAAATCAAGAAAATAAATGGAGATAAATAACACAGTTGTATCTAATAACCAGTAGAGGCAGACTAAGGTAATCATATTTCAGTGCAGCCCTGCATTTTGAGGATGTGACAGAGGTATCAAGCAGCAACAAGAAGTCGGTTGTTACTTCAGCTCATCTGACAACTCTCTGCATTTTGGGATGGGGCTTCAAAGGTTTGAGAAGATACACTTTTTTTGTATACACAAATATTGCTGTGCTGTGTGTTATCATTTTAACTTCCAGTTTCAGCTACAATGTCAATCCCCACATTTATTTTGCTTTTAGTAGTTGCATGTAAGTAATCTACAATTATTGGTGTTATGTTGAATCTAAACTGTAAGTTGATGTGTTGAAAATAGATCTATAACAGAGTAATAATAGAAGAATAACATATGTTGCATCTCTTGCATATGACAGTAATGGTCAGACCATTGAGCCAATCAGAGAGGAGGTGTATGCTCCAGCAGGTAGAAATATTACACTTTCATGCACCTACACATCTGCAGTCTCTCTTCAATGGTATGTCCAGAACCCTGGATCAGCTCCTCAGTATATTCTGCTTATCCTGTATGGTGTTGGTCTCTGTTCCCTGCAGCAGTAGGGAACAGAGCAAGGGATCATACAAATATAGGGGAAGAAATGAACAGGAGATAAATGAATCCAGGTGAGTCCAATAACGCTGATGTGAGTGACGAGGAAGGCAGGTGTGCGTGATGGATGGCAGGAGTGCGTGATGGATGGCAGGAGTGCGTGATGCAGGGTAATCTGGCGCCCTCAAGCGCCAGGGGAAGGGAAGAGTGGGAGCAAAAGTGACAGTACCCCCTCCCTCTTGGGACGCCACCCGGCATTGCACCTGGGCGAACCGGCCGAGACATGGGCGCTGGGCAAGCCCGACGATCCGGCTGAGGAAGGCGAAGGGAAGCTGGAAGATCAAGCGGGGGTGACGTGGGATGGGCACCCTCCGAGCCAACCGAGGCAACGAAACCTCTCAAGCCAGCCAGGGCGTGGAAGCCCGACGAGCTGGCTAGGCATCCCGGTTCCATCGGTGGCGACCCAGAGCCGCTGCCAACTTTCCAAATGGAACGCCAGTGCTCCCGATGCTTTGTGTGTGTGGCTGCTGCATTCATGCTAAGATGAGAGGTGGAGAGATGATTCTCCTCTAACTGACTGGAACAGTGGGATGTCTTCAGTTCTGCCTCCTGATAACACACTGTTACACCCATCACCATGTTTCTCTACCCAGTGTTTCTCCTCTCTGCACTTGTTGGTGAGTATTAGTCTGACATTACATACCTTTTGTTTATTCAAGGTAACTGTCAAGTGTCATTTGAAAATAGCACTTCTTAGAATAAATGTAAATTACTGATTCTGACTTTTCACTTTTCACACATAATATGTAATTTCCCATGAAGAGATAATGTTTATCTAAACATAATTTCATTACAGGTGGCAGTTATGAGAATAACATAAAACCAACTTCAGAGACAGAACATGGCATGGAGCGAAGCAGTGTTACTCTGTCTCTGAGACAGACTCTGTTGAGTAGACAATCTTCAATGGTATCGTCAATATCCCAGATCAGCACCCTAATTCCTACACAAATTTTGCTGTGCTGTGTGTTATCATTTTAACTTCCAGTTTCAGCTACTACTCTAAACTACAGTCTCCTCAAAGCCCTCTGTATTTAGAGCTAAACCTGAAGACCATCGACTGTCTGTTAATCTGAATAAAGAGAGACCCATGTGGACCTGGATATCTCCTCTGCTGAAGTGACAGACACCCTACAGCCCAAAGTGACAGGAATCTGAGAAACACTGTATACAAACCTTTCATATGTGATTCATACAACATGCAAAGAGAGATGCAGTATCACAAAAGAGAGGACAAATGAGAGGAGGAGAGATTGAGAAGCTTTATTGCAACTGTACATTGGGGTGGAGCTTGTATGTAAACTAAGCAGAAATGATCAACTGAAAACCTTGCAGATGAAGTCCGGGTTATGTTGTGCTATTAGTCAGTTTGACTTCCAACCCCAGCCATGTTGTTCATCTGGTCACTTATTATGTTCTCAGTAATATGTAAGTTATGGCTGTCAAAGTAGTGTCGTGTTTTCTGTTTGGAAAATTACAACAATAGGTGTTTTTTTTTTTAATGACTCAATGTTCGTCTCTTCACATTTGCAGATGACACCTATGAGCAGAATATCAAGCCAAACCAACATGAAGTGTATGCAGAAGTGGGTAGTAATGTTCTTCTTTCCTGCAACTACTCCTCAGCAGACAGTCTACTATGGTATAAACAGTCTCCAGGATCAGCTCCCCAATACCTTCTGCTCATCCAGCACTCCACTGAGAATGAATATAGAGATGATTATCTTGACTCTCGCTTCTCTGGTAAACTGAACAAAGAGAAGACCCGTGTGAATCTGGAGATCTCTTCTGCTGAAGTGACAGACTCTGCTCTTTACTACTGTGCTCTGAGGCCCACAGTGACAGGAAACCTCAGAAGCACAATACAAAATTATCCTCACTATACAAACACAGACAACCTGTAAGTGTTTTCTTGTGGTGAAGGAGAGGCGGACCAAAACGCAGCGTGGTGGTTATTCATGTTTAATTTATAAAAACACTATACATGAATAAACTCACAAAAACAAGAAATGTGAAAAAACCGAAAACATCCCAATCTGGTGCAAACACAGAGACAGGAACAAACACACAGTGAAACCCAGGCTACCTAAGCATGATTCTCAATCAGAGACAACTAATGACACCTGCTTCTGATTGAGAACCATACCAGGCCGAAACATAGAAATACCCCAAAACATAGAAAAACAAACATAGACTGCCCACCCAACTCACGCCCTGACCATACTAAAATAAATACAAAACAAAGGAAATAAAGGTCAGAACGTGACACAACCTGTATCTGAGAACCCTAGAACCTGAGTCTGAATAGCTTCCATCAATTATATTCCCTTCTTTTAATAGGAAAGTAATTTGCACGTTCAACTGCCAGTGACCAGACTTTATGTTCAGAAATGAAATGAATATGTAATGAAAATCAGAATATTTTCACATGGCTAAACATTCTAAACATTCTCTCATATAAATACCATTTATTCCATCTGTATAGTTATTTATTAAACCAAACCTTCCTCACCACCACCACACCTCATTAAGAGCCATCATTGAATGGGTTTTATGTCATAGAGAGGAGATACAAATGATCCTGTTCAAACTGTACATACAGTGGCTATTTTAGTATGTAAATCTATGTAGGAAAATTCCCCAATTGCTTTGTAGATGCATGCCAGCAAAGCTACTACACAACACAACACTAAACAATACTTTAATTGCACCATAACTGTGATAAGCAGTGCCCACAAACTGTTCGGGCCGACATAAGCTTGATGTATTCTGCTTCGGGATGATGGAACCTTTTCTCTCATTGCTTCTATCTAATTAATATATATTTTTATTATCACTCACTTTATACTTTTTTATCTTCCAGAGTGCACAGCAGACCATGTCCAACAGCAACCAGGAAGTGTGATTGCTACAGAAGGAGGATTGGTGACACGGAGTTGTATACCACCACTGGAGCTAATAATATTCAATATCTCAATTGGTACAAACAAGAAGCAAATGATTTCCCTAAATATATGCTAAGAAGTTATTCTATTGGATCTGGAGGCAATGCTGTAGGGTTCAAGGAGAGATTCATTGCAAGTCTAAACGCAAAGACACAATCAGTCCCTTTGACGATCAGAGGTTGCATCTGTCCGACTCTGATCTGTACTACTGTGCCCTGGAGCCCAAAGTGACAGGAAATCTGCCAACACTGTTCAAAAACTGCTCTCTATTCAAGAGGAGGAGCTAAACTAAGCAGACCACATGGGGATATCATTTTAGTCTGTCACAGAGGAGTGGTACCTCAATGTTACTGATAGATCTGCTGAACTTCAACCATCATGTTCCTCTTTCCACTTTTATTCATTTCTGCACTTGTTGGTGAGTTTTTCTCAATGTTCATTATAGCCACTGTTTAATTAAACAAGGTTAAAAATTAAAGAGTAACACTGATAGTGAGCTGCAGTTCGAAACGTTAGAAAATAATGATGGTGGAGATTGATTTGTTCATATACCTTAATTAATGAACAGAGTCAAGTACTGAGATCCAATCTCTTTTTCAGGTGTCAGTTACCAGGATGAAATTCAACCAACAGCAAAGATAATGTATGGTGACAAAGGAGGTTTTGTTACACTGTCTTGCAACTACTCTGGTTCACCATACAACCTCCAATGGTATCGTCAGTATCCCAGATCAGCTCCCAAATTCCTTCTCCTCACTACAGTCTCCTCAATCCCCTCTATAGTGAACGCTACTCCTCCATACCCACATCTGTCTATTAACCTGAATAAGGAGAGAACCCGCCTGTATCTGGAGATCTCCTCTGCTGATGTAACAGACTCTGCTCTGTATTATTGCGCCTTGCAGCCCACAGTGACAGGAAATTGAGAAACACTGTACAAAAACCTGACAGCTCATGATAAACTCCTCTTATTCATATTTTAGGGCAGGGGTGTGGCTAACTACAATAGGTTAAAAAAAATCTCCAGCAACACAATTATTTTCTTTTGTGTACCGACATATTAGTAAATAACTGTATTCTTGTAATTCAATTAATTACATTTTTTAGGCTATTGTATAGTTTATCTGTATTATTGGATTTTAGAGTAAATACCAAGATCTTTCCTCATTTCAAATACATCTACCTTGTGATTTATCCAACACCTCTTCACATGTGTAAGTGTCAGTGTTCAACAGACCATCAGCCAAACCAAGTGTATGGAGAAGAGGCTAGTAATGTTCAACTTTCCTGCAACTACCCCTCAGCATACAGTGTACTGTGGTAAAAACAGTATCCAGGATCAGTTCCCCAATTCCTCCTCTTCATCCTTCATGCCTCTAGGACTGTATTAAGAGGTAAACCTCCATACTCTCCTCACTGTTAAACTGAACAAAGAAAATACCTGTGTTGATCTGGAGGTCTCCTCTGCCGAAATGAAATACTCTGCTCTGTACTACTGTGTTGTGACATCCACAGTGACAAATTATTTATTGACTTAGCAGTGAGCGGAAATGTATGGATTTACAAGCAGCTGCTGTCTCCTGTTACACCACAGTGTTATCAAGTGGAGTCTCTAGTGAATAAATCAAATGTACATATAAAACGTCTTTGTTTCTACTCTACATTGTCAGCAGGAGGAGCTAGAGTATACAACTCAGGATTAGATTATGAATCCTCAAAATAAAACATGATCATAGCCAGTTGATGCTGTGCTTTTCATCAGCAGCTGGTGCTTATTTTACACATCCTGCCATCTACAGTGTTGTTCTGTTAACTTTTTGACTTTTTGACTCTTTGACTTGACAGGTAAGTAATAACTTTTTCATCGAAACTGAGTGTGATCATGTTAAATAACATTTTCCAGCATGTTACTAGAATAAATGTCAATATTTACACTTGTGCATGATTTTCATACTATTCTTCATATCCAATCACATATCCAATGTAGTTTCTTGAGCCTGGAGGATCTTTTGTGCATTTTTAATACACAAAAAATAGTAGAATTTTATGATAATGTCCTGCTAACAATTCCTGTTTTCATAAATGTTTTACAGGTGGCAGTCATGGGAATGACATTACTCCAACATCAGATAAGGTGTTCATTTTTGTTCATTGTTTTCACCTGTGTTATTTTCTGACCTGGTGTCATCAGCTCCGTAATTTAGTTCTGTTCATTCTGTTTGTGCCTTTGTGAGGTATTGTTCAATTTGACTCTACTAAGCCTTTTACTAGCTCGTTTGTGGAAACCTGTTAATACCTTCAGTCCTAATTTTGATTCACCTGCCTGTTTGCCTACCTGTGTATGACCATTTGCCTGCCTGTGACCACGATTCCTGCCTTTTGCGAAGGTGAAATAAATACCGGACGCACTCTGCGCGTGAATCTACACCTTTTTCTCCCTGAGTATTCATTACAACTTGTTTTCACTCTTTTCACTGTGTCAAATAACACGAACCAGCATGTTACCAGGATACATATTAATATTTGCACTCGTGGGTGAATTTGATACTATTCTTCATATCCAATGTAATTACTGACGACTTGAGTAATATTTCTGTGAATGATCTTTTATCAATTTTTAATACACTTCAATCAATAAAGATTTGAATTGTATAATAATTTCCTGATAATAATTCCTGTTTTCAGGTGGAAGTCGTGGGAATGATATTACTCCAACATCAGATAAGGTGTTTGGTTTGGAGGGTGACGTCATAAAGCTGTCCTGTAACTACTCCTCTGCTAGTAGTTAAAATGTTCAGCCTACCACTGTTTTCAATGGCTGTCACTTTTATTATTAAGGCAAAATCCTCCCAGATTGCAGTTCCTATGGCTTCCACTAGATGTCAACTAGATAGTTTTTGGAAAATGAGCCAGAAATTGTAGTTTTTCGAGGTGGCTCCCATTTTGGCTGTAGTGTTTCCAAGAGTGTGGAAGAGAGCACGTTCTTTGGTATTTTTCTCCGTTATAGACAATAATGAATCTCCGTCTTAAAATGTATCATTTATTTACATATTAGGGTACCTAAGGTTTGATTATAAACATTGTTTGACTTGTTTGGAAAAGTTTATTAGTAACGTTTGGGATTAATTTTGTATGCATTTTGATGGGTGGATTATTGACTGAAGCGTGCCAGCTGAGTTTTTATAGATATAAAGAAGGACATTATCGAACAAAGGGACCATTTGTGATGTATCTGGGACCTTTTGGAGTGCCAACAGAAGAAGATCATTGTCAGGACTTCTATTGAAGTCGGCTCCTCTCCTTGTTCGTCCGGCAGTCGCGCCACCGGCTTTCTAGCCATCGCCACTCCAATTTTCATTGATCCATTTGTTTTGTCTTGTTCCCTGCACACCTGGTTTTCATTACCCAATCACACTGCATGTATTTATTCCTCTGTTCCCCCTCATGTCTTTGTGTGGAATTGTTTGTGTTACATGTTTATTGTTGTCGCTATACTGGTTTGCTTATACCGTGTTGTTCACGAAGATGTTAAACATAAATTATTGTGACAGTTTTTCACTTTTGCCTATGGGCTGGAGATTTGACGCAGTTGCGTACATCTACTGGATTCTTCTGCCTCAATAATGTTTGCTCCTGTTCACAACTCTGCTCTCCTGAACCTGACTTCGCTACCAGTACGCACAAACCTGACAATCATCAAAGGTCAGGCATTTATTATATGCTATTTCTGACTTTCGTGGCGCACCTGCCTGGTTGAAATATGCTTTTCATGCATTTGAATGCAGGTGCTGTCCTCAGATAATCGCATGGTGTGCTTTTTGCCGTAAAGCCTGTTTGAAATCTGACAGCGGCTGGATTAACAAAAAGTTAAGCTTTATTTTAATGTATTACACTTGTGATTTTATGAAAGTTAAATATTATAATTCTGTAGTTTGAATTTCGCACTCTGCAATTTCACGGGATGTTGGCCAGGTGGGACGCAACTGCCCATAAGAAGTTAAACTGAATAAAGAGAGAACCCATGTGGAGCTGGAGATCTCCTCTGAAGAAGTGAGATACTTTGCTCTGTGACTGTGCTGTAGAGACAATATTTATTTTTACAGGTACAAGTGTTGAGACATAATTACTCCAGACAGAGATGTAGTGGATGTTATGGAGGGTAGTAGTGTTCGACTCTCCTGTAGATATAACAACTCATTAACCGACAATCTGTTATGGCACCTCCAGCACTCTTGATCTTCTCCACAGTTCCTCATAGTGGACTACTCTGGGATCATAACCAACACTGATAGTACAAAATGGACCCTCACAAATTGAAAAGAGGACAACCATGTGGGTCTGGAGGTCTCCTCAGCTGAAGTGACAGACTCTGCTCTGTACTACTAAGTAGCAGTTCTGAAGGTGACAAACCCCTTAGTTCTATGGTGGGTGGTGTGGAGGGTGAAACCATCACACCATCCTGCAGCTACACTGGCTCTGTAAACAATCAGCAGTGGTGTAGTCAGTATCCCAGGTCTAAACCAGGGCTGATTCTCATCACGAAATCAGGACATGTCCAGAAACTTTTCAATCCTCGCCTTCAGCTCAGGTTCATACAGACCACGTGGATCTGGAGATCTCCTCTACTGAAGTGACAGATTATGTTCTGTAAACCTGTGCCATGGAGCACACAGTGACAGGAAACACTTCCTCAAAACATAAAGCTGACAGTCTTTACGCAAATGTGCATATGGAATATATAGTATAGCATAGTATAGTATTGTGAATCTATTGAAAAAACAAACCAAGACAACAGCAAGAACTAGACATTTTCAGATAGAAATTAAGCCCTAAATTAATCTAAGGAGGAGGCCAATAGGAACTGAAAACCCTAACCACAAACCACAGAAGAAGAGTTTACATGTCCAGTTATCAGAGGAGGGCCTCATAGTCAAACACTGGTATAGGCTGGGTATACCTGCAACCATGAGGATGTCTCTGTAGAGGATCTACTCAGCTCTCTCACTGTCTTGTCTCTTAGTTGGTTTATCTAGTCTGTATCAGGATGTCCACTCATATTACTGTTGCTCCTCTCAGAGGTTTGTAGGTGAGTGCTGAATACTCATTTAAACCAACTAACATTTTGAATACAGTGACATTGCTTTGTTCAATGAATGATTGCATTAAAAACTAAGTGGTATTTTACTGGAAAGTTTAAATTCTTTCTCTAGTCATACTTTATGGGCACCTAATCCATGTATTGTTTCTCATTTGGAATAAGCTGTTAACACAATGACAATACTTATGTTGTTGCAGCTGATAGTATGGAGCAGGAAACAATAACTCCAGTGAAACCTGAAGTCAATGCTCTCCAAGGAACAGACATCACTCTCTCCTGCAACTTCAAGGCGACATTAGAAATCTACAATGGTACCGTCAATACCCGGATCAGACCAGAATGTCTTCTTTGGATCATTCCAACCAACATATATGTACAGAATACATCCATTACGACTCCACGACACACTGGTCGACTGAATGAAGAAGACCCGTGTTGACGATGATCTCCTCTGTTGAATTGGAAGACACTGCTCTGTACCACTGCGCCTTGCAGCCCACAGTGAAAGGAAACCCAGAAACACTGTACAAAAACCTGTCAAGTCCCTTGAGGTGAACAGTGCATTGTGTTCCTAAACAATCAGGTATTATTAAAAAAACATTTTAGAGTACATTAATGCATATATATTTTTAAACACATTTAATATAAATATTATTCAGAAAAAAATAATTAATATTGTCTGCATATTCCTGTTCTGATATTACATGATCAAAGATTCCAGTCTGAATAAATATTGAAAGAAGAACATTTGTGGTGTTGTTTCGCTTCCTTTTAGCAAAGGTTCCCAAACTTTTTCACTCGGTGACCCCATTCCAGCATTGTGGAACATGTGACAAAAAAAGAACAATATCTATGGGCTAAAAAACATAATTAAAAAACTTTAGCTGACATGTGCGAGTTGATCTGGACATTGATGACAAGTTATAAATAGCTATCTAAGGTATGCAATGAATAACATGACAAGAAGAACTGATGACGCACTACCCATTTTCCACATTGCACCTTGTGCATTCTACTATTACAACTTTAAAGAATAACTTTAAAGCCAGACTGGCCGACCCCTCGCCCCACAGTTTGGGAACCACTGTTTAGAGGATTCAGGGCAGTAATTGTCATATTCTTCTTATTTTGGTTAACAGCATACATTTTGAGACAATATCAATAGAGGGCAGTTTATGAGCTGAAATATCTCATTACAGTATGTAGTCTACAATATGTTTGAGGAGAGTATAGTGATACACTCTTACTTCTGCTGATGTGACAGACTCTGCTCTGTACTACTGTGCTATAAAAACTACAGTGACAGGAAATAATGACACTGTACAAACCTGTCAAGAACCATGGGAGGAAACAGACATCCTGTATGACATCCTGTAACATACCTACTGTATGTTAGAGTTATGTGACAAGTCTTCTGTGACTGTTATCCTCCTATAGACTGCCCTCCAGTTATGCAGTCAGTGGCAAGGATTTTTCTATGTATAATAATGATACAATAGTTCCATCCAGTGTTCAACATTCTTTGCCCAACAAGGTGAAACCTTGACATTGCTTGTATTTTCAAAGAGGGCAAATTCAGAGTGAAAAGAGTCAATATGTGTCAGTAGAGTCTCATAGGTTGCTTCTATTCCTTTCAGCTGGAGATAAAAGGTTTTCATGGGCTGTGTCTCAATCCACCACATAAGCTAATGGTGGTCTTCTGCATCTGCGGTGGAAGGTGGCCGAGCTGCAGCGTTGTTTGTCCAGACCATGAGGCGTCCGAAAAACGTTCTTCTCACAAATATGTCTGTAGCGTCAAACGGTTTGGCCTTAAAATGTGTATGACCACTCTATGGAAAGATGAGACTCTCTCTCTGTTTCTATGGGATTTTGGTATTATAGGGCAAATTCTATATATTCTTATTCTCTTATTATATACGTTTTATACCTAAAGTATAGTACCCTACCATAGTACCCTCCAAGCTCGTCATCAAGCAGACCCTGGGTCTCGACCCGCCCTGTGCAACTGGGTACTGGACTTCTGACGGGCCGCCCCCAGGTGGTGAGGCTAGGCAACATCTCCACCCCGCTGATCCTCAACACTGGGGCCCCTGAGGTGCGTTCTGAGCCCTCTCCCTGTACTTCCTGTTCACCCACGACTGCGTGGCCACGCCACGCCTCCAACTCAATCATCAAGTTTGCGGACGACACAACAGTGGTAGGCTTGATTACCAACAACGGCAGAGACGGCCTACAGGGAGGAGGTGAGGGCCCTCGGAGTGTGGTGTCAGGAAAATAACCTCACACTCAACGTCAATAAAACTAAGGAGATGATTGTGGACTTCAGGAAACAGCAGAGGGAACACCCCTATCCACATCGATGGAACAGTAGTGGAGAGGGGTAGTAAGTTTAAGTTCCTCGGCATACACATCACAGACAAACTGAATTGGTCCACTCACACAGACAGCATCGTGAAGAAGCGCAGCAGCGCCTCTTCAACCTCAGGAGGCTGAAGGAAATTTGGCTTGTCACCAAAGCACTCACAAACTTCTACAGATGCACAATCGAGAGCATCCTGGTGGGCTGTATCACCGCCTGGTACGGCAACTGCTCCACCCACAACCGTAAGGCTCAGAGGGTAGTGAAGTCTGCACAACGCATAACCGGGGGCAAACTACCTGCACTCCAGGACACCTATACCACCCGATGTTACAGGAAGGCCATAAAGATCATCAAGGACAACAACCACCCGAGCCACTGCCTGTTCACCCAGGCTATCATCCAGAAGGCGAGGTCAGTACAGGTGCATCAAAGCTGGGACCGAGAGACTGAAAAACAGCTTCTATCTCAAGGCCATCAGGCTGTTAAACAGCCACCACTAACATTGAGTGGCTGCTGCCAACACACTGACTCAACTCCAGCCACTTTAATAATGGGAATTGATGAATTATGAAAAATATATCACTAGCCACTTTAAACAATGCTACCTAAAATAATGTTTACATACCCTACATTATTCATATCATGTGTATACGTATATACTGCACTCTATATCATCTACTGCATCTTTATGTAATACATGTATCACAAGCCACTTTAACTATGCCACTTTGTTTACATACTCATCTCATATGTATAAACTGTACTCGATACCATCTACTGTATCTTGACAAAGCTGCTCTGTACCATCACTCATTCATATATCTTTATGTACATGTTCTTTATCCCCTTACACATGTGTGTATAAGACAGTAGTTTTGGAATTGTTAGTTAGATTACTTGTTGGTTATTACTGCATTGTCGGAACTAGAAGCACAAGCATTTCGCTACACTCGCATTAACATCTGCAAACCATGTGTATGTGACAAATAAAATTTGATTTGATTTAAAGGTGTTCTAAAATTCCAAATCAAATAGCTGAATGATCCATTCAGTATGTCCTGAGAAGAGATAGGTATGCAGAAGGGAGTAATAGTGATGAGCTCAAGAAGAGGTTTGATTCCAGGCTGAATTTCACTTCTAGCTCTGTCCCTTTGACTATCCAGATGTCGCAGTTGTCTGACTCTGCTGTGTACTAATGTGCTCTGAAGCTCACTGTGACAACAAGATGAACTGCCCCCATACAAAAATGAGTGTATCCTTGGCACTAGTGTAGAAAAAATGCAAGACTTACATCTGTGGTGGGTGTGACGTTAGCAGGGCTGTACACCTCACACAGTGACACACAGAAGGATATTTCAGAGGAGAGTGAATGCAAGCAAACATCAGTCTGAAGATGGAGAACTCAATCAGTGTATTGATCATTCTGATTATGACTACAGGTAAACAACACCACAACATTTGAACTCCTTGCTTCCTTATAATCAGATTATTACATTACGGTATTGTTAGTAAAACATGTTTTGTTGGAGTAAAGTAATTTAAATGTGAATAACTTAGTTGATTTCTAAAAAGTCTTAAAAATAAGCATGTGTTTCAATCACTTTAATTATTTTATTTCCTCTGCAGGAATGGTATGTGGAGACAGTGTGACTCCTGACAAGGAGGAGTACACCCCCACTGAGGGATCATCAGTGTCTCTGAGATGTACATATGAAACAAGCAGTGAATTTATTTACCTTTACTGGTACCGGCATTATCCTAACCAGGCTCCTCAGTTTCTACTGTATAAAGGTGCCAGATCAGGGAGCGATGAAGAACACATCCCTGATAAGAGATATAACTCCACAACATCCCGGACATCAACTGAACTGGTCATAACAAGCCTAACCCTGGCAGACACAGCTCTCTACTACTGTGCTGTTGACACAGTGATACAACATGTATAATACACCATACAAAAACCTGCAGACCAAAATGCTTTGATGAAGTGGAAATCATAATTAAATAGCAACCACATTTGATGTCATGATGGCAGAAGTTGAGATCAGAGAACTGTGGTCACACCTGTGCTGTGTGCAATCATCAGGTGGTCTAGTTTTTCTCTGTCTTCATATTCAATGCACTGTGAGATATATGTATTCTTCACTCTTCAATCGGTTGTCCTCAATTTCACTTACTCGTAGGCATTTTTTTATATATTGGTTGGATAATTACTTGGGAATATGACAAAGTGCATAAAATATTATTTATTTTTGGCCCTATT
>NW_027013231.1:0-16780 GCF_036934945.1 Oncorhynchus masou masou | reverse complement strand
CATTAATCAGAGGGACACGGCTGAATCACATCTATCAGAGGGACACGACTGAATCACATCAATCAGAGGGACACGGCTGAATCACAACTATCAGAGGCACACGACTGACTCACATAAATCAGAGGGACACGGCTGAATCACAACTATCAGAGGGACGCGACTGAATCACATCTATCCAAGGGACGTGACTGAATCACACCTATCAGAGGGACGGGACTGAATTACATCTGTCAGAGGCTGAATCACACCTATCATAGGGACGCGACTGAATCACATCAATTGGAGGGACATGACTGATTCACATTTATCAGAGGCATGTGGCTGAATCACATTAATAAGAGCGAAAAGACTGAATCTCATCTATCAGAGGGACATGACTGAATCACATCTATCAGAGGAACACGACTGAATCACATCAATCAGAGGGACATGACTGATTCACATCAATCAGAGGGACACGACTGAAACACACCTATAAGTGGTACGACTGACTCACATCAATCAGAGGGACACGACTGAATCAGATCTACTGTGAGGACGCCACTGAATCACATCAATCAGAGGGACACGACTGAATCACATCTATCAGAGGGACCCGACTGAATCACATCTCTCAGAGGGACACGACTGAATCACATCTATCAGAGGGACGGGACTGAATCACATCTGCCAGAGGGACACGACCGAAGCACATCTATCAGAGGGACGTGACTGAATCACATCTATCAGGAGGACGTGACTGAATCACATCTATCAGAGGGACACGACTGAATCACATCAACCATAGGGACACGACTGAATCACATCAATCAGAGAGAATTGACTGAATCACATCAATCAGAGAGAATTGACTGAATCACATCAATCAGAGGGACACGACTGAATCACATCAATCAGAGGGACGTGAATGAATCACATCTATCAGAGGGACACGACTGAATCACACCTATCAGAGGCACACGACTGAATCACGTTAATCAGAGGGACGTGACTGAATCACATCTATCAGAGGGACGCGACTGAATCACATCAATCAGAGGGACACGACTGAATCACATCTATCAGAGGGACACGACTGAATCACACCTATAAGTGGTACACGACTAAATCACATCAATCAGAGGGACGTGACTGAATCACATCTATCAGATGGACGCGACTGAATCACATCAATCAGAGGGACACGACTGAATCACATCTATCAGAGGGACCCGACTGAATCACATCTATCAGAGGGACACGACTGAATCACATCTATCAGAGGGACACGACTGAATCACACCTATCAGAGGGACACGACTGACTCACATCAATCAGAGGGACACGGCTGAATCACAACTATCAGAGGCACACGACTGAATCACATCTATCAGAGGGACGTGACTGAATCACATCTATCAGAGGGACGCGACTGAATCACATCAATCAGTGGTACGCGACTGAATCACATCAATCAGAGGGACGTGACTGAATCACATCTATCAGAGGGACGCGACTGAATCACATCAATCAGAGGGACGTGACTGAATCACATCTATCAGAGGGACATGACTGAATCACATCTATCAGAGGGACGCGACTGAATCACATCTATCAGAGGTGTGTGACTGAATCACATCTGCCAGAGGGACACGACCGAAGCACATCTATCAGAGGGACGTGACTGAATCACATCTATCAGAGGGACGTGACTGAATCACATCTATCAGAGGATCACGACTGAATCACATCTATCAGAGGGACCCGACTGAATCACATCTATCAGAGGGACACGGCTGAATCACATCTATCAGAGGGACGGGACTGAATCACACCTGCCAGAGGGACACGACCGAAGCACATCTATCAGAGGGACGTGACTGAATCACATCTATCAGAGGGACGTGACTGAATCACATCTAATAGAGGAACACGACTGAATCACATCTATCAGAGGGACCCGACTGAATCACATCTATAAGAGGGACACGACTGAATCACATCAATCATAGGGACACGACTGAATCACATCAATCAGAGAGAATTGACTGAATCACATCAATCAGAGTGACGCGACTGAATCACATCTATCAGAGGAACACGACTGAATCACATCGATCAGAGGGACCCGACTGAATCACATCTATCAGAGGGACACGACTGAATCACATCTATCAGAGGGACGGGACTGAATCACATCTGCCAGAGGGACACGACTGAAGCACATCTATCAGAGGGACGTGACTGAATCACATCTATCAGAGGGATGTGACTGAATCCCATCTATCAGAGGAACACGACTGAATCACATCTATCAGAGGGACACGACTGAATCACATCAATCATAGGGACACGACTGAATCACATCAATCAGAGAGAATTGACTGAATCACATCAATCAGAGGGACGACTGAATCACATCTATCACACGGACGTGACTGAATCACATCTATCACACGGACGTGACTGAATCACATCTATCAGAGGGACGTGACTGAATCACATCTATCAAAGGACGTGACTGAAGGACATCTATCAGAGGGACGTGACTGAATCACATCTATCAGAGGGACGTGACTGAATCACATCTATCAGAGGGACGTGAATGAATCACATCTATCAGAGGGACACGACTGAATCACACCTATCAGAGGGACGCGACTAAAACACACCTAGAAGTAGTACGCGACTGACTCACATCAATCAGAGGGACACGACTGAATCACACCTATCAGAGGGACACGACTGACTCACATCAATCAGAGGGACAAGGCTGAATCACACCTATCAGAGGCACACGACTGAATCACATCAATCAGAGGGACGTGACTGAATCACATCTATCAGAGGGACACGACTGAATCACACCTATCAGAGGGACACGACTGAATCACACCTATCAGAGGGACACGACTGACTCACATCAATCAGAGGGACGTGACTGAATCACATCTATCAGAGGATCACGACTGAATCACATCTATCAGAGGGACCCGACTGAATCACATCTATCAGAGGGACACGGCTGAATCACATCTATCAGAGGGACGGACTGAATCACACCTGCCAGAGGGACACGACCGAAGCACATCTATCAGAGGGACGTGACTGAATCACCATCTATCAGAGGGACGTGACTGAATCACATCTAATAGAGGAACACGACTGAATCACATCTATCAGAGGGACCCACTGAATCACATCTATAAGAGGGACACGACTGAATCACATCAATCATAGGGACACGACTGAATCACATCAATCAGAGAGAATTGACTGAATCACATCAATCAGAGTGACGCGACTGAATCACATCTATCAGAGGAACACGACTGAATCACATCGATCAGAGGGACCCGACTGAATCACATCTATCAGAGGGACACGACTGAATCACATCTATCAGAGGGACGGGACTGAATCACATCTGCCAGAGGGACACGACTGAAGCACATCTATCAGAGGGACGTGACTGAATCACATCTATCAGAGGGATGTGACTGAATCCCATCTATCAGAGGAACACGACTGAATCACATCTATCAGAGGGACACGACTGAATCACATCAATCATAGGGACACGACTGAATCACATCAATCAGAGAGAATTGACTGAATCACATCAATCAGAGGGACGCGACTGAATCACATCTATCACACGGACGTGACTGAATCACATCTATCACACGGACGTGACTGAATCACATCTATCAGAGGGACGTGACTGAATCACATCTATCAAAGGGACGTGACTGAAGGACATCTATCAGAGGGACGTGACTGAATCACATCTATCAGAGGGACGTGACTGAATCACATCTATCAGAGGGACGTGAATGAATCACATCTATCAGAGGGACACGACTGAATCACACCTATCAGAGGGACGCGACTAAAACACACCTAGAAGTAGTACGCGACTGACTCACATCAATCAGAGGGACACGACTGAATCACACCTATCAGAGGGACACGACTGACTCACATCAATCAGAGGGACAAGGCTGAATCACACCTATCAGAGGCACACGACTGAATCACATCAATCAGAGGGACGGACTGAATCACATCTATCAGAGGGACACGACTGAATCACACCTATCAGAGGGACACGACTGAATCACACCTATCAGAGGGACACGACTGACTCACATCAATCAGAGGGACACGGCTGAATCACACCTATCAGAGGCACACGACTGAATCATACCTATCAGTGGTACGCAACTGAATCACATCAATCAGAGGGACGTGACTGAATCACATCTATCAGAGGGACGCGACTGAATCACATCTATCAGAGGGACGGGACTGAATCATACCTATCAGTGGTACACGACTGAATCACATCAATCAGAGGACGTGACTGAATCACATCTATCAGAGGGACGCGACTGAATCACATCAATCAGAGGGACACGACTGAATCACATCTATCAGATGGACGCGACTGAATCACATCAATCAGAGGGACTCAACTGAATCACACCTATCAGAGGGACGGGACTGAATCACATCTATAAGAGGGACACGACTGAATCACATCTATCAGAGGGACCGACTGAATCACATCTATAAGAGGGACACGACTGAATCACATCAATCATAGGGACACGACTGAATCACATCAATCAGAGAGAATTAACTGAATCACATCAATCAGAGGGACGCGACTGAATCACATCTATCAGAGGGACCGACTGAATCACATCTATAAGAGGGACGTGACTGAATCACATCTATCAGAGGGACGTGACTGAATCACATCTAATAGAGGAACACGACTGAATCACATCTATCAGAGGGACCCGACTGAATCACATCTATAAGAGGGACACGACTGAATCACATCAATCATAGGGACACGACTGAATCACATCAATCAGAGAGAATTGACTGAATCACATCAATCAGAGGTACACGACTGAATCACATATATCAGATGGACGCGACTGAATCACATCGATCAGAGGGACCCGACTGAATCACATCTATCAGAGGGACACGACTGAATCACATCTATCAGAGGAACACGACTGAATCACATCAATCAGAGGGACATGACTGATTCACATCAATCAGAGGGACACGACTGAAACACACCTATAAGTGGTACGCGACTGACTCACATCAATCAGAGGGACACGACTGAATCAGATCTATCAGAGGGACGCGACTGAATCACATCAATCAGAGGGACACGACTGAATCACATCTATCAGAGGGACCCGACTGAATCACATCTCTCAGAGGGACACGACTGAATCACATCTATCAGAGGGACGGGACTGAATCACATCTGCCAGAGGGACACGACCGAAGCACATCTATCAGAGGGACGTGACTGAATCACATCTATCAGAGGGACGTGACTGAATCACATCTATCAGAGGGACACGACTGAATCACATCAACCATAGGGACACGACTGAATCACATCAATCAGAGAGAATTGACTGAATCACATCAATCAGAGAGAATTGACTGAATCACATCAATCAGAGGGACACGACTGAATCACATCAATCAGAGGGACGTGAATGAATCACATCTATCAGAGGGACACGACTGAATCACACCTATCAGAGGCACACGACTGAATCACATTAATCAGAGGGACGTGACTGAATCACATCTATCAGAGGGACGCGACTGAATCACATCAATCAGAGGGACACGACTGAATCACATCTATCAGAGGGACCCGACTGAATCACATCTATCAGAGGGACACGACTGAATCACATCTATCAGAGGGACACGACTGAATCACACCTATCAGAGGGACACGACTGACTCACATCAATCAGAGGGACACGGCTGAATCACAACTATCAGAGGCACACGACTGAATCACATCTATCAGAGGGACGTGACTGAATCACATCTATCAGAGGGACGCGACTGAATCACATCAATCAGTGGTACGCGACTGAATCACATCAATCAGAGGGACGTGACTGAATCACATCTATCAGAGGGACGCGACTGAATCACATCAATCAGAGGGACACGACTGAATCACATATATCAGATGGACGCGACTGAATCACATCAATCAGAGGGACTCAACTGAATCACACCTATCAGAGGGACGGGACTGAATCACATCTGCCAGAGGGACACGACCGAAGCACATCTATCAGAGGGACGTGACTGAATCACATCTATCAGAGGGACGTGACTGAATCACATCTATCAGAGGATCACGACTGAATCACATCTATCAGAGGGACCCGACTGAATCACATCTATCAGAGGGACACGACTGAATCACATCTATCAGAGGGACGGGACTGAATCACACCTGCCAGAGGGACACGACCGAAGCACATCTATCAGAGGGACGTGACTGAATCACATCTATCAGAGGGACGTGACTGAATCACATCTAATAGAGGAACACGACTGAATCACATCTATCAGAGGGACCCGACTGAATCACATCTATAAGAGGGACACGACTGAATCACATCAATCATAGGGACACGACTGAATCACATCAATCAGAGAGAATTGACTGAATCACATCAATCAGAGTGACGCGACTGAATCACATCTATCAGAGGAACACGACTGAATCACATCGATCAGAGGGACCCGACTGAATCACATCTATCAGAGGGACACGACTGAATCACATCTATCAGAGGGACGGGACTGAATCACATCTGCCAGAGGGACACGACTGAAGCACATCTATCAGAGGGACGTGACTGAATCACATCTATCAGAGGGATGTGACTGAATCCCATTTATCAGAGGAACACGACTGAATCACATCTATCAGAGGGACACGACTGAATCACATCAATCATAGGGACACGACTGAATCACATCAATCAGAGAGAATTGACTGAATCACATCAATCAGAGGGACGCGACTGAATCACATCTATCACACGGACGTGACTGAATCACATCTATCACACGGACGTGACTGAATCACATCTATCAGAGGGACGTGACTGAATCACATCTATCAAAGGGACGTGACTGAAGGACATCTATCAGAGGGACGTGACTGAATCACATCTATCAGAGGGACGTGACTGAATCACATCTATCAGAGGGACGTGAATGAATCACATCTATCAGAGGGACACGACTGAATCACACCTATCAGAGGGACGCGACTAAAACACACCTAGAAGTAGTACGCGACTGACTCACATCAATCAGAGGGACACGACTGAATCACACCTATCAGAGGGACACGACTGACTCACATCAATCAGAGGGACAAGGCTGAATCACACCTATCAGAGGCACACGACTGAATCACATCAATCAGAGGGACGTGACTGAATCACATCTATCAGAGGGACACGACTGAATCACACCTATCAGAGGGACACGACTGAATCACACCTATCAGAGGGACACGACTGACTCACATCAATCAGAGGGACACGGCTGAATCACACCTATCAGAGGCACACGACTGAATCATACCTATCAGTGGTACGCAACTGAATCACATCAATCAGAGGGACGTGACTGAATCACATCTATCAGAGGGACGAGACTGAATCACATCTATCAGAGGGACGGGACTGAATCATACCTATCAGTGGTACACGACTGAATCACATCAATCAGAGGGACGTGACTGAATCACATCTATCAGAGGGACGCGACTGAATCACATCAATCAGAGGGACACGACTGAATCACATCTATCAGATGGACGCGACTGAATCACATCAATCAGAGGGACTCAACTGAATCACACCTATCAGAGGGACGGGACTGAATCACATCTATAAGAGGGACACGACTGAATCACATCTATCAGAGGGACCGACTGAATCACATCTATAAGAGGGACACGACTGAATCACATCAATCATAGGGACACGACTGAATCACATCAATCAGAGAGAATTAACTGAATCACATCAATCAGAGGGACGCGACTGAATCACATATATCAGAGGGACCGACTGAATCACATCTATAAGAGGGACGTGACTGAATCACATCTATCAGAGGGACGTGACTGAATCACATCTAATAGAGGAACACGACTGAATCACATCTATCAGAGGGACCCGACTGAATCACATCTATAAGAGGGACACGACTGAATCACATCAATCATAGGGACACGACTGAATCACATCAATCAGAGAGAATTGACTGAATCACATCAATCAGAGGTACACGACTGAATCACATATATCAGATGGACGCGACTGAATCACATCGATCAGAGGGACCCGACTGAATCACATCTATCAGAGGGACACGACTGAATCACATCTATCAGAGGGACGGGACTGAATCACATCTGCCAGAGGGACACGACTGAAGCACATCTATCAGAGGGACGTGACTGAATCACATCTATCAGAGGGACGTGACTGAATCCCATCTATCAGAGGAACACGACTGAATCACATCTATTAGAGGGACACGACTGAATCACATCAATCATAGGGACACGACTGAATCACATCAATCAGAGAGAATTGACTGAATCACATCAATCAGAGGGACGCGACTGAATCACATCTATCACACGGACGTGACTGAATCACATCTATCACACGGACGTGACTGAATCACATCTATCAGAGGGACGTGACTGAATCACATCTATCAAAGGGACGTGACTGAAGGACATCTATCAGAGGGACGTGAATGAATCACATCTATCAGAGGGACACGACTGAATCACACCTATCAGAGGGACGCGACTAAAACACACCTAGAAGTAGTACGCGACTGACTCACATCAATCAGAGGGACACGACTGAATCACACCTATCAGAGGGACACGACTGACTCACATCAATCAGAGGGACACGGCTGAATCACACCTATCAGAGGCACACTACTGAATCACATCAATCAGAGGGACGTGACTGAATCACATATATCAGAGGGACACGACTGAATCACACCTATCAGAGGGACACGACTGAATCACACCTATCAGAGGGACACGACTGACTCACATCAATCAGAGGGACACGGCTGAATCACACCTATCAGAGGCACACGACTGAATCATACCTATCAGTGGTACGCAACTGAATCACATCAATCAGAGGGACGTGACTGAATCACATCTATCAGAGGGACGCGACTGAATCACATCTATCAGAGGGACGCGACTGAATCATACCTATCAGTGGTACACGACTGAATCACATCAATCAGAGGGACGTGACTGAATCACATCTATCAGAGGGACGCGACTGAATCACATCAATCAGAGGGACACGACTGAATCACATCTATCAGATGGACGCGACTGAATCACATCAATCAGAGGGACTCAACTGAATCACACCTATCAGAGGGACGGGACTGAATCACATCTATAAGAGGGACACGACTGAATCACATCTATCAGAGGGACCCGACTGAATCACATCTATAAGAGGGACACGACTGAATCACATCAATCATAGGGACACGACTGAATCACATCAATCAGAGAGAATTAATTGAATCACATCAATCAGAGGGACGCGACTGAATCACATCTATCAGAGGAACACGACTGAATCACATCTATCAGAGGGACCCGACTGAATCACATCTATCAGAGGGACACGACTGAATCACATCTATCAGAGGGACGGGACTGAATCACATCTGCCAGAGGGACACGACCGAAGCACATCTATCAGAGGGACGTGACTGAATCACATCTATCAGAGGGACCCGACTGAATCACATCTATCAGAGGAACACGACTGAATCACATCTATCAGAGTGACCCGACTGAATCAAATCTATCAGAGGGACACGACTGAATCACATCTATCAGAGGGACGTGACTGAATCACATCTATCAGAGGATCACGACTGAATCACATCTATCAGAGGGACCCGACTGAATCACATCTATCAGAGGGACACGACTGAATCACATCTATCAGAGGGACGGGACTGAATCACACCTGCCAGAGGGACACGACCGAAGCACATCTATCAGAGGGACGTGACTGAATCACATCTATCAGAGGGACGTGACTGAATCACATCTAATAGAGGAACACGACTGAATCACATCTATCAGAGGGACCCGACTGAATCACATCTATAAGAGGGACACGACTGAATCACATCAATCATAGGGACACGACTGAATCACATCAATCAGAGAGAATTGACTGAATCACATCAATCAGAGTGACGCGACTGAATCACATCTATCAGAGGAACACGACTGAATCACATCGATCAGAGGGACCCGACTGAATCACATCTATCAGAGGGACACGACTGAATCACATCTATCAGAGGGACGGGACTGAATCACATCTATCAGAGTGACCCGACTGAATCAAATCTATCAGAGGGACACGACTGAATCACATCAATCATAGGGACACGACTGAATCACATCAATCATCAAGCTGAACCTCGGCAAGACGGAGCTGCTCTTCCTCCCGGGGAAGGACTGCCCGTTCCATGATCTCGCCATCACGGTTGACAACTCCATTGTGTCCTCCTCCCAGAGCGCTAAGAACCTTGGCGTGATCCTGGACAACACCCTGTCGTTCTCAACTAACATCAAGGCGGTGGCCCGTTCCTGTAGGTTCATGCTCTACAACATCCGCAGAGTACGACCCTGCCTCACACAGGAAGCGGCGCAGGTCCTAATCCAGGCACTTGTCATCTCCCGTCTGGATTACTGCAACTCGCGGTTGGCTGGGCTCCCTGCCTGTGCCATTAAACCCCTACAACTCATCCAGAACGCCGCAGCCCGTCTGGTGTTCAACCTTCCCAAGTTCTCTCACGTCACCCCGCGCCTCCGCTCTCCCACTGGCTTCCAGTTGAAGCTCGCATCCGCTACAAGACCATGGTGCTTGCCTACGGAGCTGTGAGGGGAACGGCACCGCAGTACCTCCAGGCTCTGATCAGGCCCTACACCCAAACAAGGGCACTGCGTTCATCCACCTCTGGCCTGCTCGCCTCCCTACCACTGAGGAAGTACAGTTCCCGCTCAGCCCAGTCAAAACTGTTCGCTGCTCTGGCCCCCAATGGTGGAACAAACTCCCTCACGACGCCAGGACAGCGGAGTCAATCACCACCATCCGGAGACACCTGAAACCCCACCTCTTCAAGGAATACCTAGGATAGGATAAAGTAATCCTTCTCACCCCCCCTTAAATGATTTAGATGCACTATTGTAAAGTGGCTGTTCCACTGGATGTCAGAAGGTGAATTCACCAATTTGTAAGTCGCTCTGGATAAGAGCGTCTGCTAAATGACTTAAATGTAAATGTAAATGTAAATTGACTGAATAACATCAATCAGAGGGACGCGACTGAATCACATCTATCAGAGGGACGTGACTGAATCACATCTATCAGAGGGACGTGACTGAATCACATCTATCAGAGGGACGTGACTGAATCACATCTATCAGAGGGACGCGACTGAATCACACCAATCAGAGTGACACGACTGAATCACACCTATCAGTTGTACGCGACTGAATCATATCAATCAGAGGGACGTGACTGAATCACACCTATCAGAGGGACGCAACTGAATCACATCTATCCAAGGGACGTGACTGTATCACACCTATCAGAGTAACGCGACTGAATCACATCAATTAGAGGGACATGACTGATTCACATCTATCAGAGGGATGTGACTGAATCACATGAATCAGAGCGACACGACTGAATCTCATCTATCAGAGGGACATGACTGAATCACATCTATCAGAGGTACACGACTGAATCACATCTATCAGAGGGACACGACTTAATCACATCAATCAGAGGGACGTGAATGAATCACATCTATCAGAGAGAATTGACTGAATCACATCAATCAGAGGGACGCGACTGAATCACATCTATCAGACGGACGTGACTGAATCACATCTATCAGAGGGACTTGACTTAATCACACCTATCAGAGGGACGCGACTGAATCACATCTATCCAAGGGACGTGACTGAATCACACCTATCAGAGGGACGCGACTGAATCACATCTATCCAAGGGACGTGACTGAATCACACCTTTCAGAGGGACGCGACTGAATCACATCTATCAATGGGACGCGACTGAATCACATCTATCCAAGGGACGCGACTGAATCACATCTATCAGAGGGACACGACTGAATCACACCTATCAGAGGGACACGACTGACTCACATCAATCAGAGGGACACGGCTGAATCACACCTATCAGAGGCACACGACTGAATCATACCTATCAGTGGTACGCAACTGAATCACATCAATCAGAGGGACGTGACTGAATCACATCTATCAGAGGGACGCGACTGAATCAAATCTATCAGAGGGACGGGACTGAATCACATCTAATAGAGGAACACGACTGAATCACATCTATCAGAGGGACGCGACTGAATCACATCTATCAGAGGGACGTGACTGAATCACATCTAATAGAGGAACACGACTGAATCACATCTATCAGAGGGACGCGACTGAATCACATCTATCAGAGGGACGGGACTGAATCATACCTATCAGTGGTACACGACTGAATCACATCAATCAGAGGGACGTGACTGAATCACATCTATCAGAGGGACGCGACTGAATCACATCAATCAGAGGGACGCGACTGAATCACATCTATCAGATGGACGCGACTGAATCACATCAATCAGAGGGACTCAACTGAATCACACCTATCAGAGGGACGGGACTGAATCACATCTATAAGAGGGACACGACTGAATCACATCTATCAGAGGGACCCGACTGAATCACATCTATAAGAGGGACACGACTGAATCACATCAATCATAGGGACACGACTGAATCACATCAATCAGAGAGAATTAACTGAATCACATCAATCAGAGGGACGCGACTGAATCACATCTATCAGAGGAACACGACTGAATCACATCTATCAGAGGGACCCGACTGAATCACATCTATCAGAGGGACACGACTGAATCACATCTATCAGAGGGACGGGACTGAATCACATCTGCCAGAGGGACACGACCGAAGCACATCTATCAGAGGGACGTGACTGAATCACATCTATCAGAGGGACCCGACTGAATCACATCTATCAGAGGAACACGACTGAATCACATCTATCAGAGTGACCCGACTGAATCAAATCTATCAGAGGGACACGACTGAATCACATCAATCATAGGGACACGACTGAATCACATCAATCATCAAGCTGAACCTCGGCAAGACGGAGCTGCTCTTCCTCCCGGGGAAGGACTGCCCGTTCCATGATCTCGCCATCACGGTTGACAACTCCATTGTGTCCTCCTCCCAGAGCGCTAAGAACCTTGGCGTGATCCTGGACAACACCCTGTCGTTCTCAACTAACATCAAGGCGGTGGCCCGTTCCTGTAGGTTCATGCTCTACAACATCCGCAGAGTACGACCCTGCCTCACACAGGAAGCGGCGCAGGTCCTAATCCAGGCACTTGTCATCTCCCGTCTGGATTACTGCAACTCGCGGTTGGCTGGGCTCCTGCCTGTGCCATTAAACCCCTACAACTCATCCAGAACGCCGCAGCCCGTCTGGTGTTCAACCTTCCCAAGTTCTCTCACGTCACCCCGCTCCTCCGCTCTCTCCACTGGCTTCCAGTTGAAGCTCGCATCCGCTACAAGACCATGGTGCTTGCCTACGGAGCTGTGAGGGGAACGGCACCGCAGTACCTCCAGGCTCTGATCAGGCCCTACACCCAAACAAGGGCACTGCGTTCATCCACCTCTGGCCTGCTCGCCTCCCTACCACTGAGGAAGTACAGTTCCCGCTCAGCCCAGTCAAAACTGTTCGCTGCTCTGGCCCCCCAATGGTGGAACAAACTCCCTCACGACGCCAGGACAGCGGAGTCAATCACCACCATCCGGAGACACCTGAAACCCCACCTCTTCAAGGAATACCTAGGATAGGATAAAGTAATCCTTCTCACCCCCCCTTAAATGATTTAGATGCACTATTGTAAAGTGGCTGTTCCACTGGATGTCAGAAGGTGAATTCACCAATTTGTAAGTCGCTCTGGATAAGAGCGTCTGCTAAATGACTTAAATGTAAATGTAAATGTAAATTGACTGAATAACATCAATCAGAGGGACGCGACTGAATCACATCTATCATACGGACGTGACTGAATCACATCTATCAGAGGGACGTGACTGAATCACATCTATCAAAGGGACGTGACTGAAGGACATCTATCAGAGGGACGTGACTGAATCACATCTATCAGAGGGACGTGACTGAATCACATCTATCAGAGGGACGTGACTGAATCACATCTATCAGAGGGACGCGACTGAATCACATCTATCCAAGGGACGTGACTGAATCACACCTATCAGAGGGACGCGACTGAATCACATCTATCAATGGGACGCGACTGAATCACATCTATCCAAGGGACGCGACTGAATCACATCAATCAGAGGGACACGACTTAATCACACCTATAAGTGGTACGCGACTGACTCACATCAATCAGAGGGACACGACTGAATCACATCTATCAGAGGGACGGGACTGAATCACATCTATCAGAGGGACGTGACTGAATCACATCTATCAGAGGGACGTGACTGAATCACATCTATCAGAGGAACACGACTGAATCACATCTATCAGAGGGACCCGACTGAATCACATCTATCAGAGGGACGCGACTGAATCACATCAATCATAGGGACACGACTGAATCACATCAATCAGAGAGAATTGACTGAATCAAATCAATCAGAGGGACGCGACTGAATCACGTCTATCAGAGGGACGTGACTGAATCACATCTATCAGAGGGACGCGACTGAATCACACCAATCAGAGTGACACGACTGAATCACACCTATCAGTTGTACGCGACTGAATCATATCAATCAGAGGGACGTGACTGAATCACACCTATCAGTTGTACGCGACTGAATCACATCAATCAGAGGGACACGACTGAATCACATCTATCAGAGGGACGGGACTGAATCACATCTATCAGAGGGACGGGACTGAATCACATCTATCAGAGGGACGTGACTGAATCACATCTATCAGAGGAACACGACTGAATCACATCTATCAGAGGGACCCGACTGAATCACATCTATCAGAGGGACGCGACTGAATCACATCAATCATAGGGACACGACTGAATCACATCAATCAGAGAGAATTGACTGAATCAAATCAATCAGAGGGACGCGACTGAATCACGTCTATCAGAGGAACACGACTGAATCACATCTATCAGAGGGACCCGACTGAATCACATCTATCAGAGGGACACGACTGAATCACATCTATCAGAGGGACGGGACTGAATTACATCTGCCAGAGGGACACGACCGAAGCACATCTATCAGAGGGACGTGACTGAATCACATCTATCAGAGGAACACGACTGAATCACATCTATCAGAGGGACCCGACTGAATCACATCTATCAGAGGGACACGACTGAATCACATCAATCATAGGGACACGACTGAATCACATCAATCAGAGAGAATTGACTGAATCACATCAATCAGATGGACGCGACTGAATCACATCTATCAGAGGGACGCGACTGAATCACACCAATCAGAGTGACACGACTGAATCACACCTATCAGTTGTACGCGACTGAATCACATCAATCAGAGGGACGTGACTGAATCACACCTATCAGAGGGACGCAACTGAATCACATCTATCCAAGGGACGTGACTGAATCACACCTATCAGAGTAACGCGACTGAATCACATCAATTAGAGGGACATGACTGATTCACATCTATCAGAGGGATGTGACTGAATCACATGAATCAGAGCGACACGACTGAATCTCATCTATCAGAGGTACATGACTGAATCACATCTATCAGAGGGACACGACTTAATCACATCAATCAGAGGGACGTGAATGAATCACATCTATCAGAGAGAATTGACTGAATCACATCAATCAGAGGGACGCGACTGAATCACATCTATCAGACGGACGTGACTGAATCACATCTATCAGAGGGACGTGACTGAATCACACCTATCAGAGGGACGCGACTGAATCACATCTATCCAAGGGACGTGACTATCAGAGGGACCCGACTGAATCACATCTATCAGAGGGACACGACTGAATCACATCAATCATAGGGACACGACTGAATCACATCAATCAGAGAGAATTGACTGAATCACATCAATCAGAGGGACGCGACTGAATCACATCTATCACACGGACGTGACTGAATCACATCTATCAGAGGGACGCGACAGATTCACATCTGACAGAGGGACACGACTGAAGGACATCTATCAGAGGGACGTGACTGAATCACATCTATCAAAGGGACGTGACTGAAGGACATCTATCAGAGGGATGTGACTGAATCACATCTATCAGAGGGACGTGACTGAATCACATCTATCAGAGAGACGCGACTGAATCACACCTATCAGTTGTACGCGACTGAATCACATCAATCAGAGGGACGTGACTGAATCACACCTATCCAAGTGACATGACTGAATCACAACTATCAGAGGGACGTGACTGAATCACATCAATTAGAGGGACATGACTGATTCACATCTATCAGAGGGATGTGACTGAATCACATTAATCAGAGCGACACGACTGAATCTCATCTATCAGAGGGACATGACTGAATCACATCTATCAGAGGTACACGACTGAATCACATCTATCAGAGGGACACGACTTAATCATATCAATCAGAGGGACGTGAATGAATCACATCAATCAGAGGGACACGACTGAATCACACCTATCAGAGGGACACGACTGAATCACATCTATCAGAGGGTCGCGACTGAATCACATCAATCAGAGG
>NW_027013230.1:0-16782 GCF_036934945.1 Oncorhynchus masou masou | reverse complement strand
CAAACAAATGACAGTAGGAGTCTCTGAGGGTGGAGAGACAGTAGGAGACTCTGAGGGTGGAGAGACAGTAGGAGTCTCTGAGGGTGGAGAGACAGTAGGAGTCTCTGAGGGTGGAGAGACAGTAGGAGTCTCTGAGGGTGGAGAGACAGTAGAAGTCTCTGAGGGTGGAGAGACAGTAGAAGTCTCTGAGGGTGGAGAGACAGTAGGAGTCTCTGAGGGTGGAGAGACAGTAGGAGTCTCTGAGGGTGGAGAGACAGTAGGAGTCTCTGAGGGTGGAGAGACAGTAGGCGTCTCTGAGGGTGGAGAGACAGTAGGCGTCTCTGAGGGTGGAGAGACAGTAGGAATCTCTGAGGGTGGAGAGACAGTAGAGCGGTCTCTGAGGGTGGAGAGACAGTAGGCGTCTCTGAGGGTGGAGAGACAGTAGGCGTTTCCTGAGGGTGGAGGAGACAGTAGGAGCTCCCTGAGGGTGGAGAGACAGTAGGCGTCTCTTGAGGATGGAGAGACAGTAGGCGTCTCTGAGGGTGGAGAGACAGTAGGGAATCTCTGAGGGTGGAGAGACAGTAGGAGTCTCTGAGGGTGGAGAGACAGTAGGAGTCTCTGAGGGTGGAGAGACAGTAGGAGTCTCTGAGGGTGGAGACACAGTAGGAGTCTCAGAGGGTGGAGACACAGTAGGAGTCTCTGAGGTTGGAGAGACAGTAGGAGTCTCTGAGGATGGTGAGACAGTAGGAGTCTCTGAGGGTGGAGAGATAGTAGGAGTCTCAGAGGGTGGAGACACAGTAGGAGTCTCTGAGGTTGGAGAGACAGTAGGAGTCTCTGAGGATGGTGAGACAGTAGGAGTCTCTGAATGTGGCGAGATAGTAGGAGTCTCAGAGGGTTGCGTAGTCACAGTCTATATGAAGAAAAAGCTCTAAACTCTGTGGACGTGGAGTCCATTTTGGTCCCTACCTTGACCTCCTCCTCAATCGCCCTTCTTCAGCTCCTCCACCTGCTGGGTGAAGGCCTGTTTTCCTCTGGTCAGCTGAGACACCAGGGCTTCCTCCTCCAGCTGGCGGCCAAACTCACCTGCAGGACAGAGGAACATCTTGTTAATAGGGTCACTGTTTTCTAAGATTGAAAATGGATTCTGAGGTATCATAGGGCAATAGATACAGTATAAATTATGTGCATATAGCCCCCAACACGTTATTGTGTGTTTTACTGAAGGAAAGCATTGGCTTGTTGTTCATTGTTGATGGTACCATTTTCTGTCAGGGAGTCTGGCTCTCTGTCCGCTGATGTCGTTGACCTGGCGAACATTCTCATCATTCTTAGTCTTGAGCCTTCACTCAGCTGGTCCTCAAGAGTACGGCACATCTTCTCCAGATTGCCCTGTTAGTGAAACACGTTCCATCATTACTTTATATATGTGACTCCTGTCAACTTCAGTTCACTTGAATGGTAATGTAGTTGACCCTCCTCAACACTGCTTGATCAAAACATCACTACTCACCTTAGCCTTGGCGACGGCCTCCATGTTGCTGGAGAGGTCAATAATCTCCATCTTGTACTCGCTCTTTCTCCTTCTCCAGCTTCTGCTTGACGCGCTGCATATCGATCTGCTCCCCGAGCTCAGCCACACTGTCGGCCTGCTTCTTATGCAGAGCGGCGGCTGTGGCCTCATGCTGCAGGGTGGACTTTCAAGATCACGACGCAGCTTCTGGAACTCAGCCTCACGCTCTTTGTTCATCTCAATCTGAGCAGCAGTGGCGCTCCAGCCTCCTCCAGCCTCTCGCTGGATCTCCTGCTCCTGGAGAGATCGGCCCTCTGCTTCTCAACCTTAGCCCCAGCACGCTCAGCCTCAATTTCCTCCTCCAGCTCCTCAATACGGGCCTAGAACAGGGGTAGGAGCAGGATGAACACTACAATACAGTTGAAACAATTGAACCTCACAAAATAATAATAGTATGTATGAGCTTATATGAGCTTCCGACTTCCGGCGCCGACAGAGATGGCCGCCTCGCTCGCGTTCCTAGGAAACTATGCAGTTTTTTGTTTTTTTACGTTTTATTTCTTACATTAATACACCAGGTCATCTTAGGTTTCATTACATACAGTCGAGAAGAACTACTGTATATAAGATCAGCGTCAACTCACCGTCAGTACGACCAAGAATATGTTTTTCGCGACGCGGATCCTGTGTTCTGCCTTACAAACAGGACAACGGAATGGATCGCATGCAGCGACCCAAAAAAACGACTCCGAAAAAGAGAAACGAGGCGGTCTTCTGGTCAGACTATGGAGACGGGCACATCGTGCCCCACTTCCTAACATTCTTCTTGCCAATGTCCAGTCTCTTGACAACAAGGTTGATGAAATCCGAGCAAGGGTAGCATTCCAGAGGGACATCAGAGACTGTAACGTTCTGTGCTTCACGGAAACATGGCTCACTGGAGTGATGCTATCCGAAGCGGTGCAGCCAACGGGTTTCTCCACGCATCGCGCCGACAGAAACAAACACCTTTCTGGTAAGAAGAGGGGTGGGGGTGTATGCCTTATGGCTAACGAGGCATGGTGCGATGAAAGAAACATACAGGAACTCAAATCCTTCTGTTCACCTGATTTAGAATTCCTCACAATCAAATGTAGACCGCATTATCTACCAAGAGAATTCTCTTCGATTATAATCACAGCCGTATATATCCCCCCAAGCAGACACATCGATGGCTCTGAACGAACTTTATTTAACTCTTTGCAAACTGGAAACCATTTATCCGGAGGCTGCATTCATTGTTGCTGGGGATTTTAACAAGGCTAATCTGAAAACAAGACTCCCTAAATTTTATCAGCATATCGATTGCGCAACCAGGGGTGGAAAACCTTGGATCACTGTTACTCTAACTTCCGCGACGCATATAAGGCCCTGCCCCGCCCCCTTTCGGAAAAGCTGACCACGACTCCATTTTGCTGATACCTGCCTACAGACAAAAACTAAAAAAGAAGCTCCCACGCTGAGGTCTGTCCAACGCTGGTCCGACCAAGCTGACTCCACACTCCAAGACTGCTTCCATCACGTGGACTGGGACATGTTTCGCATTGCGTCAGATAACAACATTGACGAATACGCTGATTCGGTGTGTGAGTTCATTAGAACGTGTGTTGAAGATGTCGTTCCCATAGTAATGATTAAAACATTCCCTAACCAGAAACCGTGGATTGATGGCAGCATTCGCGTGAAACTGAAAGCGCGAACCACTGCTTTCAATCAGGGCAAGGTGTCTGGTAACATGACTGAATACAAACAGTGCAGCTATTCCCTCCGTAAGGCTATCAAACAAGCTAAGCGTCAGTACAGAGACAAAGTAGAATCTCAATTCAACAGCTTAGACACAAGAGGCATGTGGCAGGGTCTACAGTCAATCACGGACTACAGGAAGAAATCCAGCCCAGGCACGGACCAGGATGTCTTGCTCCCAGGCAGACTAAATAACTTTTTTGCCCGCTTTGAGGACAATACAGTGCCACTGACACGGCCTGCAACGGAAACATGCGGTCTCTCCTTCACTGCAGCCGAGGTGAGTAAAACATTTAAACGTGTTAACCCTCGCAAGGCTGCAGGCCCAGACAGCATCCCCAGCCGCGCCCTCAGAGCATGCGCAGACCAGCTGGCTGGTGTGTTTACGGACATATTCAATCAATCCCTATACCAGTCTGCTGTTCCCACATGCTTCAAGAGGGCCACCATTGTTCCTGTTCCCAAGAAAGCTAAGGTAACTGAGCTAAACGACTACCCCCCGTAGCACTCACTTCCGTCATCATGAAGTGCTTTGAGAGACTAGTCAAGGACCATGGTCACTCCACCCTACCTGACACCCTAGACCCACTCCAATTTGCTTACGCCCAAATAGGTCCACAGACGATGCAATCTCAACCACACTGCTCACTGCCCTAACCCATCTGGACAAGAGGAATACCTATGTGAGAATGCTGTTCATCGACTACAGCTCGGCATTCAACACCATAGTACCCTCCAAGCTCGTCATCAAGCTCGAGACCCTGGGTCTCGACCCCGCCCTGTGCAACTGGGTACTGGACTTCCTGACGGGCCGCCCTTAGGTGGTGAGGGTAGGTAACAACATCTCCTCCCCGCTGATCCTCAACACTGGGGCCCCACAAGGGTGCGTTCTGAGCCCTCTCCTGTACTCCCTGTTCACCCACGACTGCGTGGCCACGCACGCCTCCAACTCAATCATCAAGTTTGCGGACGACACAACAGTGGTGGGCTTGATTACCAACAACAACGAGACGGCCTACAGGGAGGAGGTGAGGGCCCTCGGAGTGTGGTGTCAGGAAAATAACCTCACACTCAACGTCAACAAAACTAAGGAGATGATTGTGGACTTCAGGAAACAGCAGAGGGAACACCCCCTATCCACATCGATGGAACAGTAGTGGAGAGAGTAGCAAGTTTTAAGTTCCTCGGCATACACATCACAGACAAACTGAATTGGTCCACTCACACAGACAGCATCGTGAAGAAGGCGCAGCAGCGCCTCTTCAACCTCAGGAGGCTGAAGAAATTCGGCTTGTCACCAAAAGCACTCACAAACTTCTACAGATGCACAATCGAGAGCATCCTGGCGGGCTGTATCACCGCCTGGTACGGCAACTGCTCCGCCCTCAACCGTAAGGCTCTCCAGAGGGTAGTGAGGTCTGCACAACGCATCACCGGGGGCAAACTACCTGCCCTCCAGGACACCTACACCACCCGATGTTACAGGAAGGCCATAAAGATCATCAAGGACATCAACCACCCGAGCCACTGCCTGTTCACCCTGCTATCATCCAGAAGGCAAGGTCAGTACAGGTGCATCAAAGCTGGGACCGAGAGACTGAAAAACAGCTTTTATCTCAAGGCCATCAGACTGTTAAACAGCCATCACTAACATTGAGTGGCTGCTGCCAACACACTGACACTGACTCAACTCCAGCCACTTTAATAATGGGAATTGATGGGAAATGATGTAAATATATCACTAGCCGTTTTAAACAATGCTACCTTATATAATGTTACTTACCCTACATTATTCATCTCATATGCATACGTATATACTGTACTCTATATCATCGACTGCATCCTTATGTAATACATGTATCACTAGCCACTTTAACTATGCCACTTTGTTTACATACTCATCTCATATGTATATACTGTACTCGATACCATCTACTGTATCTTGCCTATGCTGCTCTGTACCTTCACTCATTCATATATCTTTATGTACATATTCTTTATCCCCTTACACTGTGTATAAGACAGTAGTTTAGGAATTGTTAGTTAGATTACTTGTTGGTTATTACTGCATTGTCGGAACTAGAAGCACAAGCATTTCGCTACACTTGCATTAACATCTGCTAACCATGTGTATGTGACAAATAAAATTTGATTTGATTTGATTTGATTTAGCATAAATGTGTTTAATAAAAACCCAGTTACACTAATATATTCAGTAGACAGTGTCCAATGCAGGAACCAAAACCACAATGTTAAGAAACACCATCTTCCAACCTACTCAGCTGTCAGAAGCCATCTGGAAAAATGTTTGCTACCAGAATAATGTTGTTCAGGAAATGATTCAAGTCTGTGCTTTTCTGTACTGGAGCTTATATCCTGTACTGTACCTGGAATTCCTTGATCTTCTTCTGCAGCTGAGCTCCCAGAGACTGCTCATCCTCAACCTTGCTGAGGAGCTGGGTGGTCTCAAACTCCTTCCTAAGAAACACAAACAGGTCAATTGCAGAGTTGGTTTTGTTTCAATAGTGTAAAGTAGTGGTCACCAACATTTTCTGTGTCAAGATCACCTTCTGAGTCAAAATGCATGCCGAGATCTATTAACATAACTTTCAAAATGTAAGCCTATGCAACATTAACCTATTTAAAACAGTACTGTTGCAATGAGGTTTGTTCAGTAAGCTATAGGCCCAATACATTATCACTGCATTCTGGCTTTGCTTGAATTTACCTGCCAGTACATTGTTGTTCAGGTCATTAAAAATATATATATATATATTTCAAAATTTGAGGTAGGCTATATGATCACACCGGTAATAGATCCGTTGTTGTACTACTTGTGAGGCACAGCTGGGTGAGCATACATTCAAATGATCTGCTTTTACTTTCATTTTACTGGGCTGATGGTGCCTTCATCTGATGGTCTGTCTCAGCAGAGGGAGAGAGCAGCAGATTGAGGGTATGTCTCAGCAGAGGGAGAGAGCAGCAGATTGAGGATCTGTCTCAGCAGAGGGAGAGAGCAGCAGATTGAGGGTCTGTCTCAGCAGAGGGAGAGAGCAGCAGATTGAGGGTCTGTCTCAGCAGAGGGAGAGAGCAGCAGATTGAGGGTCAGTCTCAGCAGAGGGAGAGAGCAGCAGATTGAGGGTCTGTCTCAGCAGAGGGAGAGAGCAGCAGATTGAGGGTCTGTCTCAGCAGAGGGAGAGAGCAGCAGATTGAGGGTCAGTCTCAGCAGAGGGAGAGAGCAGCAGATTGAGGGTATGTCTCAGCAGAGGGAGAGAGCAGCAGATTGAGGGTCCGTCTCTCAACATCCCTCTGCTCTCCCTTTTCTCCACTGACACTGACCATAAAGGGACACCGTCTTCCAGCTGATGGCGAAACTCGTGTTATAAAAGTGTGGAAAACAAAGTGTTGACAGGGCTGAGTAAGAACTTAAACACAAACTCTCTCATAGAAACAGCAGCTCTTTGCTGTATTCGTTGACAGTCTCTCTCCAGTTATGGTTTTGTAATCTCACAGTATCAATTTTGCCGTAGCTTTCTTCTACGTTTACTGCGGACTCGGGCATTTGAGCAATCTGATTGGCCAGCGGTAGCAAAGTGCACTTGATTTCCTCTTCAGGCCCACCAGGAAGGCAGCTGTTGTACCTTCAGACACATTAAATGGCAACAGTTTGCCTACCGGCCCACAGGGCAGCTGACACCAACAGCCCGAGACAAAAATAAAAAATAGGGACAGAAGGCTTTATCATTGGGTTTTTACAGAAATGTTTGGCGATCGACTAGAAATGCCTTGGAGATCGACAAGTCGATCGCGATCTGACCGGTTGGGGACCACTAGTGTAAAGAGTATCATACCGTTTTACTTTGCTTTTAGAATCACAAGCAAGTGCTAATTCATAATTACAGGAATGAGTTAAGAACAACCATTATAGAAGGTAATACTGTCGTCATTTGTTTGTGTTTACTTCTTGATTTTCTCATCAGCTTGCTGCTTGTCATTCTCCAGGTCCATTATGGACTCCTGGGCCAGTTTCAGATCTCCCTCCAGCTTTCTCTTGGATCTCCAAGGTCCATACGGAGCTTTTCTCTTGCTCCAGAGAACCCTCAAGCTAGAAGATAAAAACACATGTATTGTTAAAATCTAAACAACTGAAGATAATATCATCTTACATGCTATCATGGCCAAAATGTCAAACTCCACTCACGTCGTCCACTTGCTGTTCCAGCTTGGTCTTGGCCTTGGTCAGAGTGTTGACTTTGTCCTCCTCTGCCTGCAGGTCATCCAGTGTCTGCTGGTGGGCCTCTTGGAGGCTTTCTTCTCCTTGGTCAGCTTGGCAACACTCTCATCCATAGACGCCATCTCCTCTGTCAGGTTTTTAACCTGAAAATTGCCACAACATAATTATACTTCACCATAAAGGGGAGATTTAGTTTGTTATATATTGCATTCATTTCATTTAGATAAAACATTTCATCAAAATTGACTGTACTATAGATTCAACACTAGATGTCAGTGTTCACCATGCCAGTGTACTGAGTGAAAGTCATAAATGAGGGGGAGAAACATGCAATGTGAATGTTGGAAGTACCCCCAACTGAAATTCCCCTATTGTGTCTTAATATTTCCTGCACCCACAATACAACTTGAATTCCATTTTATGTTAAGCTGTGTTTTGAGTTTATTATTGTTTGGATTATTGTTTGCTAGACTGTCTATAGTAAGACACAAGACCTTGTTTTCAGTGGCGTGCTTCTCCTTCTCCACTTTGGCCAGGGTGAGCTCCAGGTCATCAATGTCCTTCTTCAGCTCAGAGCACTCATCCTCCAGCTTCCTCTTCTTGGCAGTCAACTCAGCATTGATCTCCTCCTCATCCTCCAGCCTCTCCATCGTCTCTTTGAGTTTGGCCTCCTGCTGGATCTTGCTCTTGATGAGCCCCCTCACACCTTTCCTCAGCATCGTTCAGACTCTCTCCCCTTCCTGGTTTCAGAACAGGAGAAACAAAATCAGAGGCCTCACTTTGTGTATTGAAGGTCGAGCAAATCAAAAGAAATTAATGGATTTTACAAAGTATATAACACTGGCAATGAAAATGTGTCAGTTGGCCACATACTTTAGTGTGTTCATCTGCGTGTGTATGTGTGTATTCATGTATATGTAAATGTGCCCTCCTGAAGGTCGTTGCTGACTCACAGATGCTACTTGGAGCGCTCAGGTCGTTCTTCTCCTGTGTCAGGGCCACCAACTTCTCCTCCATTTGCTTCTTTGTGGACAGAGCCTTGGCCAGATCTGTCTTCATCTTCTCATAGTTCTCCTTCATGTTGGCCAGCTCCTTCTCAGTCTCAGCGCTCTGCAGCAGGGGCTTGATCTTGAAGTACAACTTCATCCATGGCCAGGTTTTGACATTCATGAATGAGCGGATGTTGTACTGGATGGCGAAGACAGACTCTCTGTTCAACAGAAAGGACAGATGGTGAGTGACATCCCAGTTCAATGTCTATTTTTGATGTATATTTGGTATAACGTGAATTCAACGTGAAAACAACAGAAATGTCACCATGTTATTGGATTTAGGTTCAAAGTTGAGTGGAAAAAATACAAAATTCCCTTATATTGATAACTTTTTTTAAATCCAGGTTGTTTCAATGTCATCAGATTTAATTTGGGGTTGAAATGACCAGTGGGATGTTTCATAAAGCTACATTCTGGGAATCAAGAATAATAACTCAATGGAACCCCATCACTTTTGTATACAGCTGAAAGGAGCTGGGAAATGTAACCCCTCTTAAATTCATAGACAGTGCTCTAAATGCAAGGACTGACAGATTATGCTAATGACAGTTGAACAGCCAAATCCCAAACTGCAGCTATTAAAAGCTAGAATCCTTAGTTGCTACATCCATTTCTGGACTAAATTAATTAACCCAAAGGCTTTAGTTGACCATTATAAGATGTACTTTCTCATTCTGAACAACTCACAGCATATACAGTATGCAATCATAATGCATTAGATACAAGTGGTTGACAGAAAGCTTTGCCAAAATGTCTACTATTCCTCCTCCTCTCCATCATCTTGCTAAACTCTCTCCTCATGAGGAATCCACGGCTGAGAGCCTGGACCATGCCGACCAGAGCAGCCAGCTTCTCATCTCTCATCTCCTCCAGGACACCCAGCAGACCGGCTTTGAAAGAACACCTGAGACACAGAGTTAACATGGTCAATGGAACCACAGATGGTGACAGATAGAAATGGCTGAATCAAAAGAGGGAACAACACCACTAGATTGATTTAAACAACATTAACTTTGCAATGGTTACAAACAAACCATGGGAGAGGTTGCTTCCAAGTTGTTAGTTATTGTACAGTTGTAGATTATTTCCAAAATGGCATAGCAGTTCAGACGTCTTTTGTCCTCGTCTTGACGTGTCCCGTATATATATATATATATATATTTAAAACTTTTTTCACATACCTTTTTATATATATTTTTAATTTTCCATAAACTCATCTTCAAAACACTCTCCTGCAACCCGCCTCACCAATTTATATTTATAAAAAAAGTATTATTTACCTCAAATCTGTAATCCTCCAAGAAACTAGCTAGAAACTAGCCAGAAACTAGCCAGAAACTAGCCAGAAGCTAATCCAGAAGCTAATCCAGAAGCTAATCAGAAGCTAATCAGAAGCTAGTTAGCTTCATTACTGGCTAATCGTTAGTATTCAGCTTACCACGGTTTGTGGTCATCAGCTATCCTTTAGCTCGAAAATCTATCGCCAGTTTTGTACGGCGCAGCACGGCTCGGAACGGAACATACCGGACCAATTTTTCTCTCCATGTCCCTGGATTTCAACCACGAACTCTGGACATTCATACCTGTATCTCACAGCGAGCTAGCTGCTATCCGTGTGACTATCGGCTTTCGTCGATTCCGGAGCAAACATCAGTTGTTCCGGAGCTAGCCAGCTGAAGAGTTCCATCAATCACTCCTGGGCTGCAGTCACCTATCCGGACCCGTTTCTTCTTGGGCCTCTATAACTATATCTATTGTTTTTTTGTTGTTGTTGTGTGATTTGGATTAATCCCCTCTACCTCACGGAACCACACTAATCTACTGACGGAACGCAAGAGGTGGCTAATAACAGACCTCCATCCTATGCTAGCTTGCTACCGATGGCCTGACTAGCTGTCTAAATCGCGTGACCCCCAACCAACCTCTCTACTCACTGGACCCTTTTGATCACTCGACTAAGCATGCCTCTCCTTAATGTCAATATGCCTTGTCCATTGCTGTTCTGGTTAGTGTTTCTTGGCTTATTTCACTGTAGAGCCTCCAGTCCTGCTCACTATACCTTATCCAACCTGTTCCACCACCCACACATGCAATTACATCTCTTGGTTTCAATGATGTTTCTAGAGACAATATATATCTCTTCATCACTCAATGCCTAGGTTTACCTCCACTGTATTCACATCCTACCATACCTTTGTCTGTACATTATACCTTGATGCTCTTTTGATGCTCTTTTATCGCCCCAGAAACCTTCTTTTACTCTCTGTTCTAGACGACCAATTCTTATTGCTTTTAGCCGTACCCTTATTTTACTCCTCCTCTGTTCCTCTGGTGATGTAGAGGTGAATCCAGGCCCTGCAGTGCCTAGCTCCACTCCTATTCCCCAGGCGCTCTCTTTTGACGACTTCTGTAACCGTAATAGCCTTGGTTTCATGCATGTTAACATTAGAAGCCTCCTCCCTAAGTTTGTTCTATTCACTGCTTTAGCACACTCTGCCAACCCGGATGTTCTAGCTGTGTCTGAATCCTGGCTTAGGAAGACCACCAGAAATTCTGACATTTTAATCCCAAACTACAACATTTTCAGACAAGATAGAACTGCCAAAGGGGGCGGTGTTGCAATCTACTGCAAAGATAGCCTGCAGAGGTCTGTCCTACTATCCAGGTCTGTACCCAAACAATTTGAACTTCTACTTAAAAATCCACCTCTCTAAAAACAAGTCTCTCACCGCTGCCGCCTGCTATAGACCACCCTCTGCCCCCAGCTGTGCTCTGGACACCATATGGGGAACTGATTGCCCTCCATCTAGGCGACCTAAACTGAACATGCTTAACACCCCAGCCATCCTACAATCTAAACTTGATTGCCCTCAATCTCACACAAATTATCAATTAACCTATGAACCCACCAGGTACAACCCCAAATCCATAAACACGGGCACCCTCATAGATATCATCCTAACCAACTTGCCCTCTAAATACACCTCTGCTGTCTTCAACCAAGATCTCAGCGATCACTGCCTCATTGCCTGCATCCGTAATGGGTCAGCGGTCAAACGACCTCCACTCATCACTGTCAAACGCTCCCTGAAAACTTCCCACAGCAGGCCTTTCTAATCGACCTGGCCGGGGTATCCTGAAGGATATTGATCTCATCCGTCAGTAGAGGATGCCTGGATATTTTTTTTAAATGCCTTCCTAACCATCTTAAATAAACATGCCCCATTCTAGAAATTTAGAACGAGGGAACAGATATAGCCCTTGGTTCTCCCCAGACCTGACTGCCCTTAACCAACACAAAAACATCCTATGGCGTTCTGCATTAGCATCGAACAGCCCCGTGATATGCAGCTGTTCAGGACAGCTAGAAACCATTATACACAGGCAGTTAGAAAAGCCAAGGCTAGCTTTTTCAAGCAGAAATTTGCTTCCTGCAACACTAACTCAAAAAGTTCTGGGACACTGTAAAGTCCATGGAGAATAAGAAACCTCCCCCAGCTGCCCACTGCACTGAAGATAGGAAACACTGTCACCACTGATAAATCTCCCATAATTCAAGAATTTCAATAAACATTTTTCTACGGCTGGCCATGCTTTCCACCTGGCTACTCCTACCCCGGTCAACAGCACTGCACCCCCACAACAACTCGCCCAAGCCTTCCCCATTTCTCCTTTGCCCAAATCAGTTCGGCTGATGTTCTGAAAGAGCTGCAAAATCTGGACCCCTACAAATCAGCCGGGCTAGACAATCTGGACCTTTCTAAAATTATCTGCCGAAATTGTTGCCACCCCTATTACTAGCCTGTTCAACCTCTCTTTACGTGTCGTCTGAGATTCCCAAAGATTGGAAAGCAGCAGCGGTCATCCCCCTCTTCAAAGGGGGGACACTGACCCAAACTGCTACAGACCTATATCTATCCTACCATGCCTTTCTAAGGTCTTTGAAAGCCAAGTCAACAAACAGATTACAACCATTTCGAATCTCACCATACCTTCTCTGCTATGCAATCTGGTTTCAGAGCTGGTCATGGGTGCACCTCAGCCACGCTCAGGTCCTAAACGATATCTTAACCGCCATTGATAAGAAACATTACTGTGCAGCCGTATTCATTGATCTGGCCAAGGCTTTCGACTCTGTCAATCACCACATCCTCATCGGCAGACTCGACAGCCTTGGTTTCTCAAATGATTGCCTCGCCTGGTTCACCAACTACTTCTCTGATAGAGTTCAGTGTGTCAAATCGGAGGGTCTGCTGTCCGGACCTCTGGCAGTCTCTGTGGGGGTGCCACAGGGTTCAATTCTTGGACCGATTTCTCTTCTCTGTATACATCAATGATGTTGCTCTTGCTGCTGGTGAGTCTCTGATCCACCTCTACGCAGACAACACCATTCTGTATACTTGGCCCTTTCTTTGGACACTTACCCTCCAGGTAAGCTTCAATGCCATACAACTCTCCTTCCATTAGCCTCCAATTGCTCTTAAATACAAGTAAAACTAAATGCATGGTCTTCAACAGATCGCTACCTGCACCTGCCCGCCTGTCCAACATCACTACTCTGGACGGCTCTGACTTAGTATACTTGGACAACTACAAATACCTAGGTGTCTGGTTAGACTGTAAACTCTCCTTCCAGACCCATATCAAACATCTCCAATCAAAAGTTAAATCTAGAATTGGCTTCCTATTTACAACAAAGCATCCTTCACTCATGCTGCCAAACATACCCTTGTAAAACTGACCATCCTACCAATCTCGACTTTGGCGATGTCATTTACAAAATAGCCTCCCAATACCCTACTCAACAAATTGGATGCAGTCTATCACAGTGCAAACCGTTTTGTCACCAAAGCCCCATATACTACCCACCATTGGACCTGTACGCTCTCGTTGGCTGGCCCTCGCTTCATACTCGTACGCCAAACCCACTGGCTCCATGTCATCTACAAGACCCTGTTAGGTAAAGTCCCCCTTATCTCAGCTCACTGGTCACCATAGCATCTCCCACCTGCAGCACACGCTCCAGCAGGTATATCTCTCTAGTCACCCCAAAACCAATTCTTTCTACGCCTTCCAGTTCTGCTGCCAATGACTAGAATGAACTACAAAAAGCACTGAAACTGGAAACACTTATCTCCCTCACTAGCTTTAAGCACCAACTGTCAGAGCAGCCACAGAGATTACTGCACCTGTACGTAGCCCACCTATAATTTAGCCCAAACAACTACCTCTTTCCTACTGTAATAAATGTATTTATTTATTTTGCTCCTTTGCACCCCATTATTTTTATTTCTACTTTGCACATTCTTCCATTGCAAATCTACCATTCCAGTGTTTTTTTTACCTTTATTTTACTAGGCAAGTCAGTTAATAACAAATTCTTATTTTCAATGACAGCTTAGGAACAGCGTGTTAACTGCCTGTTCAGGGGCAGAATGACAGATTTTGTACCTTGTCAGCTTGGGGATTTGAACTTGCAACCTTTTGGTTACTAGTCCAATGCTCTAACCACTAGGCTACACTTGCTATATTGTATTTACTTTGCCACCATGGCCTTTTTTTGCCTTTACCTCCCTTATCTCACCTCATTTGCTCACGTCGTATATAGACTTGTTTATACTGTATTATTGACTGTATTTTTGTTTTACTCCATGTGTAACTCTGTGTCGTTGTGTGTCGAACTGCTTTGCTTTATCTTGGCCAGGTCGCAATTGTAAATGAGAACTTGTTCTCAACTTGCCTACCTGGTTAAATAAAGGTAAAATAAAAAAGATTAATAATGTACTCAGATACAGATAACTGCAGCCATACCACTCTAACACAATGCACATGATAATGACTTTAGTTTCTCTTCTATACTTGTGATGCATTACTGAAGAAAAAACACAATGTTTTGTTTTGAAGAAAAACACTACAACGTTTTTTCACATTTTCCATTAGTTAAATGAAGAAGAAAGAACAAAGGGATGGATAGATCACCTGCAGAGATTTTATATGGTACGGGTTTAAATTATTATTCAAGTTGTGTTTTGTTGTCAGATTTTTCTGGGGTTTTTTGACTGACCTTGGTGTGTCCAAACTTGTAATCCTCGTGATTCACATCAATGGACCCAAGCAGCTTCTCGGAAGCCTTCTTGTTGTCCATGAACTGGCCCTCAGGGATGACACTGGCATTCAGTACTTTGTACCTGAATGAGAAGACAGTTTTAAAATATGGGGCCTCCCGGGTGGCAGCTGTGCCATCAGAGACTCTGGGATCGCGCCCAGGCTCTGTCGTAACAGACCGGAGGGCTGTGCGGAGCAACACAGTGGCCTGCGCGTCCTGGTTAGGGATGAGCAGCCGGTAGAGATGTCCTTGTCTCATGTTGCACCAGTGACTCCTGTGGCGGGCCGGGCGCAGTGGCGTGCTAACCAAGGTTGCCAGGTGCACGGTGTTCCTCTGACACATTCCCCGGTTGGATGCGCCCCTGATGGGGCTCGGGAAATACTGCCCCTTTGGATGAATTGTGTGCCCAGAGTAAACTTTAAAAAAAACTGTCAAAATTGTAATATATGCATATAATTATTATTGAATAGAAAACACTAAAGCTTCTAAAACCGTCGAATTATGTCTGTATGTAGCAGAACTCACAGGGCAGCCATTCTTCCAAACTCTCTTCTCCTAAGAAAGTTGCTCCAACTTTGACGTCATCAGCTCCCACCCTTCCCAACAAACTACGGATCTGGGAACAGTTTCTATTTCTTCAGCGCTCCTCCTCTGTCAATGAGAAGTGGAACGAGAAAATAGCACGAGCTTTGACTGCTTAAGGGCAAAATACTGAGGTGTCTGAAGTTTTCAGGAGCGCGCTCTGGGAAAAAGGGTCTTTTTGTTCCAGCTTATCGGAGGAGAGTTCGTTATGTTTGATTTAATCGCCAATTGTTTTGTAATGCTAATAACATCCTAAAGCTGATTCTGCACTTAGTTTAACCAGTTTAGTTTATTATTATGTAGAATTTGAAGTTTTGATGGACAATTTTCGTGATCAGAAGTCCTTGGGGTAATTCACCTGAAGATGTTAGCATTTGCTAATACATAGACACACCAACAACAACCAAACGTTATATTTAGGTAAGTATAACTCCTTCCACGACATTCTTGTCGAAGACCATCAAAGGTAAGGGGAGATATTTATATTTATAAAATTGTATTTTTTGTAAGATCAAATATAGCAGAGAAATAATGCTAATGTCTGAGCTACTGCTTCGATTATTGAATAGTGAACGAACTTGTAAAGTTAAAAATAAATGTAACACAGCTGCTAAGAAGAAGTATCTTTCTAAATATATGTAGAACATGTATATTTAGTCAAAGTTTATGATGTTTATTGCTGTTATCTGGTGCATGTCGAGCTATTTATAATTTCTCCGACATTTAAGTTGCATTTTTTGAACATGGCTCAATGTCAAACGAGATTTATGGATATAAATTGCATATTATTGAAAACAAATGTGCTGTAATGTGCCTTACTGTCATCTGATGAAGATTTTTCAAAAGGTTAGTGAATTATTTTTCTTTAATCCTCGCGTTTGCTGATTGTGCTATTTTGCATAGCAATGTGGCTACATATTGTATGCTTTCCTAAGTGGTGGTTTAACATAAATATGTGCTATGTTTTCGCTGTAAAACATTTTAAAACTCTGACATGCCAGGTAGATGAACAAGGTGTTTATCTTTCATTTAAGGTATGGACTTGTTAATGTGGGAGGTTAAATATTTTTAAAATATTTTGCTTTCCTGCGCCACGTTTGTTGAAGGAAGTGTTCCCAGTTGAACATATTGTTAAACGATGCAGCTGATTGGGTTGTGTATCGGAGGACGCATGACTTTCAACCTTCGTCTATCCCGAGCCCGTACGGGGAGATGTAGCGGTGAGACAAGATAGTAGCTACTAAAAACAATTGGATACCACGAAATTGGGCAAAAAGGGGTAAAATTCCACCAACAAAATAAATATGCCAAATTGTAATTAAAAATGATTGGCACCCTTGATAAAGATGTGCAAAATACAATGAAAAGACCATTGTCCTTGTACTGAAAGCAGGTGTGCCAATCATGATTGTCACAAATGTTTGACCATACAATATAGCTCAGTATCAGTGTTATTTGAAAGTATTTTCTGCTCATCTTTATCAAGAGTGCCATTTTTATCAAGAGTGCCAATCATTTTTCTCTCTCTCTGTGTGTG
>NW_027013229.1:12500-16786 GCF_036934945.1 Oncorhynchus masou masou | reverse complement strand
ACAAACACACGTACCCAACTCACACACAACACACATACCCAACACACACACAAACACACGTACCCAATACACACACAAACACACATACCCAACACACACACAAACACACACACAAACACACGTACCCAACTCACACACAAACACACGTACCCAACACACACACCAACACACACACAAACACACGTACCCAACTCACACACAAACACACACACCAACACACGTACCCAACACACACACAAACACACGTACCCAACACACACACCAACACACGTACCCAACTCACACACCAACACACATACCCAACACACACACAAACACACGTACCCAACTCACACACAAACACACGTACCCAACACACACACAAACACACGTACCCAACACACACACAAACACACGTACCCAACACACACACAAACACACGTACCCAACTCACACACAAACACACGTACCCAACACACAAACAAACACACGTACCTAACACACACACAAACACACGTACCCAACACACAAACAAACACACGTACCCAACTCACACACAAACACATGTACCCAACACACACACAAACACACATACCCAACACACACACAAACACACGTACCCAACACACACACAAACACACGTACCCAAAACACACACAAACACACGTACCCAACACACACACCAACACACGTACCCACTACACACACCAACACACGTACCCAACACACACACAAACACACATACACAACACACACACAAACACACGTACCCAACTCACACACAAAAACACACACAAACACACACACAAACACACGTACCCAACTCACTCACAAACACACACACAAACACACGTACCCAACACACACACAAACACACATACCCAACACACACACCAACACATACCCAATACACACACCAACACACGTACCCAACACACACACAAACACACATACCCAACACACACACAAACACACGTACCCAACTCACACACAAACACACACACAAACACACACACAAACACACGTACCCAACTCACTCACAAACACACACACAAACACACGTACCCAACACACACACAAACACACGTACCCAACACACACAAACACACATACCCAACACACACACACAAACACACATACCCAACTCACACACAAACACACACACAAACACACGTACCCAACACACACACAAACACACATACCCAACACACACACAAACACACACACAAACACACGTACCCAACTCACACACAAACACACGTACCCAACACACACACCAACACACACACAAACACACGTACCCAACTCACACACAAACACACACACCAACACACGTACCCAACACACACACAAACACACGTACCCAACTCACACACAAACACACGTACCCAATACACACACAAACACACATACCCAACACACACACAAACACACACACAAACACACGCACCCAACTCACACACAAACACACGTACCCAACACACACACCAACACACACACAAACACACGTACCCAACTCACACACAAACACACACACCAACACACGTACCCAACACACACACAAACACACGTACCCAACACACACACAAACACACGTACCCAACTCACACACAAACACACGTACCCAACACACACACAAACACACGTACCCAACACACACACAAACACACATACTCAACACACACACACAAACACACATACCCAACTCACACACAAACACACACACAAACACACGTACCTAACACACACACAAACACTCGTACCCAACACACACACCCAACACACGTACCCAACACACACACAAACACACGTACCCAACTCACACACAAACACACACACCAACACACATACCCAACACACACACAAACACGCGTACCCAACACACACACAAACACCCTCTCAGCCATGTGGGCATGATGTGCCATGGAGTGTGAATATACAGTATATATAAACCTCCGACTTCAACTGTATACTTCACAGTTGAAGTCGGAAGTTTACATACACCTTAGCCAAAATACATTTAAACTCAATTTTTCACCATTCCTGACATTTAATCTTCGTAAAAATGCCCTGTTTTAGGTCAGTGTGGATCATCACTTTATTTTAAGAATGTGAAATGTCAGAATAAAAGTAGAGAGAATTATTTATTTCAGCTTGTCTTTCATTCATCACATTCCCAGTGGGTCAGAAGTTTACATACACTCAATTAGCATTTGGTAGCTTTGCCTTTAAATTGTTTAATAACTTTTCATGTTCAAAATCGTGCACTATCCTCCTATCCTTTCACTGTTATAGCTACTATAAATTGGACAGTGCAGTTAGAATTAACAAGAATGTATTCTTTCTGCCAATATCAGATATGTCTATGTCCTGGGAAATGTTCTCGCTAATTACGACCTCATGCTAATCGCATTAGACTATGTTAGCTCTCCCGTGGAACGGACACCGATCCCGAAGAAGTTATAGGAGCAGGAAGCTGATGAACTCTGACTGTAGATCATATTACTATTACTAGCCTATCTATTAAATAATAGAGTGGTAGAGTAGCCTATCTATTACAGAAATAGAGAGTGGTAGAGTAGCCTATCTATTACAGAAATAGAGAGTGGTAGAGTAGCCTATCTATTATATAAATAGAGAGTGGTAGAGTAGCCTATCTATTATAGAAATAGAGAGTGGTAGAGTAGCCTATCTATTATAGAAATAGAGAGTGGTAGAGTAGCCTATCTATTATAGAAATAGAGAGTGGTAGAGTAGCCTATCTATTATAGAAATAAAGAGAGGTAGAGTAGCCTATCTATTATAGAAGTACAGAGTGGTAGAGTAGCCTATCTATTATAGAAATAGAGAGTGGTAGAGTAGCCTGTCTATTATAGAAATAGAGAGTGTTAGAGTAGCCTATCTATTATAGAAATAGAGAGTGGTAGAGTAGCCTATCTATTATAGAAATATAGAGTGGTAGAGTAGCCTGTCTATTATAGAAATAGAGAGTGGTAAAGAAGCCTATCTATTATAGAAATAGAGAGTGGTAGAGTAGCCTGTCTATTATAGAAATAGACAGTGGTAGAGTAGCCTATCTATTATAGAAATACAGAGTGGTAGAGTAGCCTATCTATTATAGAAATAGAGAGTGGTAAAGAAGCCTATCTATTATATAAATAGAGAGTGGTAGAGTAGCCTATCTATTATAGAAATACAGAGTGGTAGAGTAGCCTATCTATTATAGAAATAGAGAGTGGTAGAGTAGCCTATCTATTATAGAAATAGAGAGTGCCGGTCTATTAGTAGCTGAAGAGCTAGCTAAACAAAAACTAGAGTGAGTTACTACTGTTATCAGAGCTAGAGACACGTGACCAGAGCTGAGAAACGGATGATCTCTGTGGTACCTGCTATTTCCTTCTGGAGCGTTTCAGTTTGACTTAGTTACCAGCCCACCTGCAGGTGGAAAAGTGAATCTGACTCAGACAGGGAAAGAGTGGGAGATGTCACAGGAAAAAGGGTAGACAAAGTGTGAGCATCTGACAGATGAGAGTAAGCGAGAGAGAGAGAGAGAGAGAGAGAGAGAGAGAGAGAGAGAGAGAGAGAGATTTTCTCCGCACTGTTGGTTAGAGCCTGTAATATCATGTTGGATGAATGAGTCTCTTGTGAGATTACGAGACATGTAGACTTCATTACCATATTGCACTTACACACTACAGTACCTCTCATCTTCAGCAAAGCTAAAGCAAAATAAAACAGGCCTAAAGGAAAGCAGCCGTGTGTATCCAGGACTATGCAAACAGCTGTGCAAATCGAGTTCTACACCTGTTGTATTCGCGCACGTGACAAATACACTTTGATTTGGTGGTCTGTAAACAGCTACAAAGAATTTATTTGAAAAACTCTCGTTTGCAAAGCAGAATTGGAAAGTGGGGTTTGTTCAATCGCCTCCTACTCCTCAGAAGGCAGCCCGCTCTCCTGCCTCTCTTTTCTTAGCCTTCTCTTCACGCAGATCACTAGGGGTGGGGGCCTGTTCCCGAGGGGGCCGTATATTCTCTGCCTCGGGCTCATCAAAGTCATGGAAGAAGAAAATGGATTCTGCTCGTCCGTGGTGACTAATCGCAGTCCTGATGTCTAGAAGTTATTTTCGGTCATAAAAGACGGTAGTATGTCTGTCTGTACTCTCATACCATCGACTGCATCTTGCCTATGCCGTTCGGCATCGCTCATTCATTTATTATTTATATGTACATACTCTTATTCATTCTCTACACTTGTGTGTATAAGGTAGCTGTTGTGAAATTGTTGGTTTTTAGATTGCTTGTTAG
>NW_027013229.1:0-10000 GCF_036934945.1 Oncorhynchus masou masou | reverse complement strand
CTTTCATGTCTTTGGAGTTTGAGACTAATGAAGCCTGCAAAGATGTGATATCAGTGTGTGTTTGTAGTATCAGTGAACAACACAGAATAACAGAGAACTGACTTCTGTTGTTCAGTCAGTCCTCCTGTCGTTCAGTGTATCATTGCAGTGGTATCAGTCCTCCTGTCGTTCAGTGTATCATTGCAGTGGTATCAGTCCTCCTGCCGTTCAGTGTATCATTGCATTAGTATCAGTCCTCCTGTCTTTCGGTGTATCATTGCAATAGTGTCAGTCCTCCTGTCGTTCGGTGTATCATTGCAGTAGTTTTTCACCCTTTGATGCGTCTTTGGTGTGTGGGTATTACTTGTTTTTGGTGTGTGTGTATTAGTTGTTGTAGTGTGTATTAGTTGTCGTAGTGTGTGTGTGTATTAGTTGTTGTAGTGTGTATTAGTTGTTGTAGTGTGTATTAGTTGTCGTAGTGTGTGTGTGTGTATTAGTTGTCATGGTGTGTATTAGTTGTCAGGGTGTGTATTAGTTGTCATGGTGTGTGTGTATTAGTTGTCATGGTGTGTGTGTATTAGTTGTTGTAGTGTGGATTAGTTGTTGTAGTGTGTGTGTGTATTAGTTGTCATGGTGTGTATTAGTTGTCAGGGTGTGTATTAGTTGTCATGGTGTGTGTGTATTAGTTGTCATGGTGTGTGTGTATTAGTTGTTGTAGTGTGTATTAGTTGTCGTAGTGTGTGTGTGTATTAGTTGTCATGGTGTGTATTAGTTGTTGTAGTGTGTGTGTATTAGTTGTCATGGTGTGTGTGTATTAGTTGTCATAGTGTGTATTAGTTGTTGTAGTGTGTATTAGTTGTCATAGTGTGTATTAGTTGTCATAGTGTGTATTAGTTGTCGTAGTGTGTGTGTGTATTAGTTGTCATGGTGTGTGTGTATTAGTTGTCATAGTGTGTGTGTGTATTAGTTGTCTTAGTGTGTGTGTGTGTATTAGTTGTCATGGTGTGTGTATTAGTTGTCATAGTGTGTATTAGTTGTCGTAGTGTGTATTAGTTGTCGTAGTGTGTATTGGTTGCCGTAGTGTGTATTAGTTGTGGTATTGTGTGTTAGTTGCCATAGTGTGTATTAGTTGTCGTATTGTGTATTAGTTGTCGTAGTGTGTATTAGTTGTTGTATTGTGTATTAGTTGTCGTAGTGTGTATTAGTTGTCATAGTGTGTATTAGTTGTTGTATTGTGTATTAGTTGTGTGTTCCTCTCTGTTCTAGACCACCTAATGATTTCCAGCTTTGAATCTCCAGCCCTTCTACTGATCAATACCCATCTTTAAAGCCAGCCAGCTCTGTTTGATATGCACACAGCAGTGATGACAGATGATGCTTTGATATGCCCAGTCTAATGATGACAGAAAAAAAATACCAGCACAGCTTGAAAAGGCCTTGAAGCGGTATCAATCAAACTGGAACTGTCAGGTTTCGAATTCTCTTACTGATTGTTGCTGGGCGGACTGTGGTATTGGTACTGGTACTCAAAAGGCCAGTTGTCCTACTGATTTATTCTGAAATATTATCCTACCGGAACACATGATTAGAGCATTTTACTAGTTGTATTGTAGTTGAACCTACCCCTGGCAAGGCATGACTATTTTTGCCATTTGTTCTGGAGGTGGAAGTCCACTGGACTGTTACGACCAGTGTGGTACACCTCAGTAATATCTTAGATGTGTTCTAAGATTGTCCCCGTCTAGGGGCCTGTCTGCTCCTCGCTGTACTCATAGGGGAGTTTACAATTACATTTGTTTCCTGCTCTGGTGGTCTCGTACAGTGTTGCACGTGGTCCCAAACAGTGTTGCAGGTGGTCCCAAACAGTGTTGCACGTGGTCCCAAACAGTGTTGCACGTGGTCTCGTACAGTGTTGGACGTGGTCTCGTACAGTGTTGGACGTGGTCTCGTACAGTGTTGGACGTGGTCTCGTACAGTGTTGCACGTGGTCTCGTACAGTGTTGGACGTGGTCTCGTACAGTGTTGGATGTGGTCTCGCACAGTGTTGCATGTGGTCTCGTACAGTGTTGGACGTGGTCTCGTACAGTGTTGCATGTGGTCTCATACAGTGTTGGACGTGGTCCCGTACAGTGTTGGACGTGGTCCCGTACAGTGTTGGACGTGGTCTCGTACAGTGTTGCATGTCGTCTCGTGGTCTCGTACAGTGTTGGACGTGGTCTCGTACAGTGTTGGATGAGGTCTCGTACAGTGTTGGACATGGTCTCGTACAGTGTTGGATGTGGTCTCGTACAGTGTTGGACGTGGTCTCCTACAGTGTTGGATGTGGTCTCGTACAGTGTTGGACATGGTCTCGTACAGTGTTGGATGTGGTCTCGTACAGTGTTGGACGTGGTCTCATACAGTGTTGGACGTGGTCTCGTACAGTGTTGGACGTGGTCTCGTACAGTGTTGGACATGGTCTCGTACAGTGTTGGACGTGGTCTCGTACAGTGTTGGACGTGGGCTCGTACAGTGTTGCACGTGGTCTTGTACAGTGTTGCACGTGGTCTCGTACAGTGTTGCATGTGGTCTCGTACAGTGTTGGACGTGGTCCCGTACAGTGTTGGATGTGGTCCCGTACAGTGTTGGACGTGGTCTCGTACAGTGTTGCATGTGGTCCCGTACAGTGTTGCACGTGGTATCGTACAGTGTTGGACGTGGTCCCGTGCAGTGTTGGACGTGGTCTCGTACAGTGTTGGACGTGGTCTCGTACAGTGTTGGACGTGGTCTCGTACAGTGTTGGATGTGGTCTCGTACAGTGTTGGACGTGGTCTCGTACAGTGTTGGACGTGGTCTCGTACAGTGTTGGACGTGGTCTCGTACAGTGTTGGACGTGGTCTCGTACAGTGTTGCACGTGGTCTCGTACAGTGTTGCACGTGGTCTCGTACAGTGTTGCACGTGGTCCCCACCGGCCTCAATTAAGCTCATCATGGGTCTGGGCTAGTATCCCCCCCCCCACAAGCTGAAGGTGTATCACCGGAAGCAGAGTACACTCTGCGTATCAATGTTTTTCTTGCTGAGATGGCCGAAGTGCTTGCGGAAGTGTCCGAAGGGAAAGAGAAGTTCATCTCAACTACCGTATCGCATGACTTCAAGGAGGAGGGAAGTTGCTCATTCACAGAGACTGCTGGTTTCGAAATCATGAAAATAATGGTCAATCAGGTTTGCTGATGGAATGTGTTGAGATGTTGTAAAATCATCTTGGATCGGATTCTACCCCAAGAGGTTTCGAAATGTCTTTTTCCCAAGAGGTGCTTTTGACAGACACCCTTCGTGAATGACTGTGTTGCAGCTAGTGTTAGGGGAAGACAGTGTGGTCAGTGGAGAAGGAACTGTGGCCTGTGATCATACCTGGTTGGTTTTCCAATCCATCAGTGGGAGTAACCGATCCATCAAGTCTGCTCCGAATAGCAGAGGTTCAGTTTCGAGGCTGGTAACATACACAGGGTGAACGAGCGATACGTCCTGGAAGTGTAGTTTCAGCATGACTCTCAATGTGAGAGGCGAGGTAGTCTGAGTGAAACCTCGAATTGTGGTGTCACATCGTTTTGGCTTCCAAAATCCTTTTGAGATCATCGAACAATGTTTGAGAGTTGAGCGATTTTGTTGTGCCCAAATCAATTAGAGCATGAAGAGTTAGGCAGTCCTCCAGGACTGTTTCCGGCCAATTAGAGTTGCGTTTAGTGGACATATTCCCCACAAAGTGGAATGGTCGTTCGCAACGACGTGATGTGACATTTCTGTTCAAGGTGAAAGCAGATCGACTTTTGGGATCTATAGTGGGCTTGGCTTTAACAAAGCTTTTGGGATCTAGAGTGGGCTTGGCTTTAACAAAGTTTTTGGGATCTAGAGTGGGCTTGGCTTTAACAAAGCGTTTGGGATCTAGAGTGGGCTTGGCTTTAACAAAGCGTTTGGGATCTAGAGTGGGCTTGGTTTTAACAAAGCGTTTGGGATCTAGAGTGGGCTTGGCTTTAACAAAGCGTTTGATCTTCTTCTTTGCAACCTTTGTATCAGAGTCTATAAACAAAGTCCGTGGGCTTGATTCCTGATCGAGCGTGCCCTGGATAGGGATTTTTAAAGTCTTTGCTAAGGGTGTTGATTCCTGATCGAGCGGGCCCTGGATAGGGATTTTTAAAGTATTTGCTAAGGGTGTTGATTCCTGATCGAGCGGGCCCGGGATAGGGATTTTTAAAGTCTTTGCTAAGGGTGTTGATTCCTGATCGAGCGGGCCCTGGATAGGGATTTTTAAAGTCTTTGCTAAGGGTGTTGATTCCTGCGGACCTGGTGTCCGGCAATTCCCTGTATTGTATTTTTTACCCTTTAAAAAAAATATCTCGGTTTAGTTCTTCACGTCATGGAACTTCTAGAGAACCCTGGTCTACATTTTGATCATCCTTCAACCGTTTGTTATCCTTGTGCTCTGACAATTTGTGTGGGTTGGGTGCAGGAATGTAGCGAACAGGTCGATTGTAGCGGTAGTCGTTTTGATGGCGACATACTTTACAGTTATTTTGACTGTGGAGGTTATTGGAATCGTGGTTTTGTGGCAGAAACTGTTGTTGTGCGTCATCTCTCAACTCTTCAGAGTGCTCCTGGTCAAACTTCAAAATAGAGTAGTCAGGGCTCTTAGCTTGGTAAGCGTTTGATGTCTCAAAATCTGTGCTTGCAAGCTCTCTGAGTTGTAAGACAGGCAAGCCAATGTGGGCTGTAGGGCCAGTAGGTAATGAAGAAACATTCGACAGAAACATTTGTTTGAATGGTAACAGGTCTTCCATGCCTGTTTCAGTGAGTAGGCCAAAGTAATCTGAACGAAGCCTATGATAGTAAGCTTGCGGTTGTTCATTCTGAGCTTGTTTGACAGTGTTAGCCAGTGAGCTATCGTGTTTGCGTGTCACAGAACCACTGATTTCTAATTTCAACTCTCGATGTGCAAAACTGATAGAGACATACCCCAAGCGACTTACAGCTGTAATCGCAGCAAAAGGTGGCGCTACAAAGTATTAACTTAAGGGGGCTGAATAATTTTGCACGCCCAATTTTTCAGATTTTGATTTGTTAAAAAAGTTTGAAATATTCAATAAATGTCGTTCCACTTCATGATTGTGTCCCACTTGTTGTTGATTCTTCACAAAAAATACAGTTTTATATCTTTATGTTTGAAACCTGAAATGTGGCAAAAGGTCGCAAAGTTCAAGGGGCCACATGTCCTGAGGTTGTTGATTCGGGCTGCTAGTAGGTGGTTCTGTAATCCTGCACACACTCACTGGCACTCCTCTACCTTGTTTTCCACTGCTGTTTCTCTCACTCAAACACACTCTCTCTCTCTCAGTCTCTCTCTCTCTCTCTCTCTCTCTCACACACACACACACACACACACACACACACACACACACACACACACACACACACACACACACACACACACACACACACACACACACACACACACACACACACACACACACACACACACACACGTACACACAGACATGCACTCACACACAGACACGCACACACACAGACAAACACACACACTCCCCCCCTTCCCCAGTCAATGTTCTTTTTGATCTGGATTTAGGAGAGCTGGGTGCAGATGGGGACAGATGGGGACAGATGGGGACAGCTGAGGACAGATGGGGACAGATGGGGACAGATGGGGACAGTTGGGGACAGTTGGGGACAGATGGGGACAGATGGGGAACAATGGGGACAGATGGGGAACGATGGGGACCGATGGTGACAGATGGGGACAGATGGGGACAGTAGGGTCCGATGGGGACAGATGGGGACAGTAGGGTCCGATGGGGACATGGGAACAGCTGGGGACAGCTGGGGACAGCTGGGGACCGATGAGGAAAGATGGGGGCAGATGGGGACAGCTGGGGACAGCTGGGTGAACAGTGGGAGTCTGGGATAACGTGGCTCGCATAATCTCACGCTAACTCCTGGACACACACACACACACACACCCACACACACACCCACACACACACTCACACTCACACACACACACACACACACACACACACACACACACACACACACCCCCACACACACACTCACACTCACACACACACACACACACACACACACACACACACACACACACACACACACACACACACACACACACACACACACACACACACACACACACACACACACCCACGCACCCCCCCTTCCCCAGTCAATGTTATTTTTGATCTGGATTTAGGAGAGCTGGGGGAGCTGGGAGACAGATGGGGACAGCTGGGGACAGCTGGGGACAGATGGGGACAGCTAGGGGACCGATGGGGACAGTTGGGGACAGCTGGGGACAGCTGGGGACAACTAGGTGAACAGTGTGAGTCTGGGATACCGTGCCTCGCATACTCTCACGCTAACTCCTGGACACACACAGACACGCACACACACAGACACACACACACACACATACACACACACACACACACACACACACACACACACACACACACACACACACACACACACACACACACACACACACACACACACACACACACACACACACACACACACACACACGCACACGCACACACACACACAGACATGCACTCACACACAGACACGCACACACACAGACACACACACACGCACGCACACACTCACCCCCTTCCCCAGTCAATGTTCTTTTTGATCTGGATTTAGGAGAGCTGGGGGCAGCTGGGGACAGATGGGGACAGCTGGGGACAGATGGGGAAGAATGTGGACCGATGGGGACAGCTGGGGACAGATGGGGACAGATGGGGACCTATGTGGACCGATGGGGACATATGGGGACAGCTGGGGACAGCTAGGTGAACAGTGCAGTGGGAGTCTGGGATACCGTGCCTCGCATACTCTCACGCTAACTCCTGGACACACACACACACACACACACACACACACACACACACACACACACACACACACACACACACACACACACACACACACACACACACACACACACACACACACACACACACACACACCCTTCCCCAGTCAATGTTCTTTTTGATCTGGATTTAGGAGAGCTGGGGACAGTTGGGGACAGTTGGGGACAGCTGAGGACAGCTGGGGACAGCTGAGGACAGATGGGGACAGATGGGGACAGCTGAGGAGAGCTGGGGACAGCTGGGAACAGTTGGGGACAGCTGGGGACAGCTGGGGAAAGCTGGGGACAGATGGGGACAGCTGGAGACAGATGGGGACAGATGGGGACAGATGCGGGACAGTGAGGGTCCGATGGGGACAGATGGGGACAGTAGGGTCCGATGGAGACAGATGGGGGACATGGGGACAGCTGGGGACAGCTGGGGACCCATGGGGACAGATTGGGACAGATGGGGACAGCTGGGGACAACTGGGTGAACAGTGGGAGTCTGGGATACCGTGCCTCGCATACTCTCACGCTAACTCCTGGACACACACACACACACACACACACACACACACACACACACACACACACACACACACACACACACACACACACACACACACACACACACACACACACACACGCACACGCACACGCACACACAGACATGCACTCACACACAGACACGCACACACACAGACACACACACACACTCCACCCCCTTCCCCTGTCAATGTTCTTTTTGATCTGGATTTAGGAGAGCTGGGGGCAGCTGGGGACAGATGGGGACAGCTGGGGACAGATGGGGAAGATGGGGACAGTTGGGGACAGTTGGGGACAGTTGGGGACATATGGGGACAGATGGGAACAATGGGGACAGATGGGGAACGATGGGGACCGATGGTGACAGAAGGGGAACGATTGGGACAGTAGGGTCCGATGGGGAAAGATGGGGACAGTAGGGTCCGATGGGGACATGGGGACAGCTGGGGACAGCTGGGGACCCGATGGGGATAGATGGGGGCAGATTGGGACAGCTAGGGACAGCTGGGGACAGCTGGGTGAACAGTAGGGGAGTCTGAGATACCGTGGCCTCGCATACTCTCACGCTAACTCCTGGACACACACACACACACACACACACACACACACACACACACACACACACACACACACACACACACACACACACACCCCACTTCCCCAGTCAATGTTCTTTTTGATCTGGATTTAGGAGAGCTGGGGCAGATGGGGACAGATGGGGACAGTTGGGGACAGCTGAGGACAGCTGGGGACAGCTGGGGACAGCTGAGGACAGCTGGGTGACAGTTGGGGACAGCTGGGGGAAGTGGGGGACAGTTGGGGACAGCTGGGGACAGATGGGGACAGCTGAGGACAGCTGGGGACAGCTGGGAACAGTTGGGGACAGCTGGGGACCCGATGGGGACAGCTGGGGACAGATGGGGACAGATGGGGACAGCTGGGGACAGCTGGGGACAGATGGGGACAGCTGGAGACAGATGGGGACAGATGGGGACAGATGCGGACAGTAGGGTCCGATGGGGACAGATGGGGACAGTAGGGTCTGATGGGGACAGATGGGGACATGGGGACAGATGGGGACATGGGGACAGCTGGGGACAGCTGGGGACCGATGGGGACAGATGGGGACAGCTGGGGACAACTGGGTGAACAGTGGGAGTCTGGGATACCGTGGCTTGCATACTCTCACGCTAACTCCTGGACACACACACACACACACACACACACACACACACACACGCACACACACACCCCCCTTCCCCAGTCAATGTTATTTTTGATCTGGATTTAGGAGAGCTGGGGGGAGCTGGGGACAGATGGGGACAGCTGGGGACAGATGGGGACAGCTGGGGACAGATGGGGACAGTTGGGGACAGCTGGGGACAGATGGGGACAACTGGGTGAACAGTGTGAGTCTGGGATACCGTGCCTCGCATACTCTCACGCTAACTCCTGGACACACACACACACACACACACACACACACACACACACACACACACACACACACACACACACACACACACACACACACACAGACACGCACACACAGGCACACACAGCACGAGCACACACACACATTCACACACACACACATACACACACACACACACACACACACACACACACACACACACACACACACACACACACACACACACACACACACACACACACACGCAGACACGTGTACACACAGAGATGCACTCACACACAGACACGCACACACACAGACATGCACACAGACATCTTATAAAGGACAAAAGGCAAGACCCAAATGCAGACACAGGAGGCAGACCCAGGAGAGCAGACACAGGAGGCAGACACAGGAGGAGACAGGAGGCAGAGACAGGAGGCAGAGACAGGAGGCAGAGCGACAGGAGGCAGACGCAGGCAGACACAGGAGGCAGACACAGGCAGGCACCAGACAGCAGGAGGCAGAGACAGGAGGCAGACGACAGGAGACAGACACAGGAGGCAGAGACAGGAGGCCAGACACTGGAGGCAGACACAGGGAGACAGACACAGGAGGCAGACACAGGAGGCAGACACAGGAGGCAGAGACAGGAGGCAGACACAGGAGACAGACACAGGAGGCAGAGACAGGAGGCAGACACAGGAGGCAGAGACAGGAGGCAGACACAGGAGGCAGACACAGGAGGCAGAGACAGGAGGCAGACACAGGAGACAGACACAGGAGACAGACACAGGAGGCAGACCCAAATGCAGACACAGGAGGCAGAGACAGGAGGCAGACACTGGAGGCAGACACAGGAGACAGACACAGGAGGCAGACACAGGAGGCAGAGACAGGAGGCAGGCAGACACAGGAGGCAGGGCACAGGAGGCAGACACAGGGAGACGGACACAGGAGGCAGACACAGGAGGCAGAGACAGGAGGCAGAGACAGGAGGCAGACACAGGAGGCAGACACTGGAGAGCAGACACAGGTGGCAGACACTGGAGGCAGACACTGGAGGCAGACACAGGAGGCAGATGGTTGAGCGCCGATATTTATTATAACAAAGGGAGCAGACAAAAGTAGGTCGAGTGTG
>NW_027013228.1:0-16786 GCF_036934945.1 Oncorhynchus masou masou | reverse complement strand
GTCTTATCTATCCTTTACCCCTACAGTGTACTGCTGTTACTGTCTATCTATCCTTTACCCCTACCTACAGTATACTGCTGTTACTGTCTTATCTATCCTTTACCCCTACCTACAGTATACTGCTGTTACTGTTTATTATCTATCCTTTACCCCTACCTACAGTATACTGCTGTTACTGTCTATTATCTATCCTTTACCCCTACCTACAGTATACTGCTGTTACTGTCTATTATCTATCCTTTACCCCTACCTACAGTATACTGCTGTTACTGTCTATTATCTATCCTTTACCCCTACCTACAGTATACTGCTGTTACTGTCTAGTATCTATCCTTTACCCCTACCTACAGTATACTGCTGTTACTGTCTATTATCTATCCTTTACCCCTACCTACAGTATACTGCTGTTACTGTCTATTATCTATCCTTTACCCCTACCTACAGTATACTGCTGTTACTGTCTATTATCTATCCTTTACCCCTACCTACAGTATACTGCTGTTACTGTCTATTATCTATCCTTTACCCCTACCTACAGTATACTGCTGTTACTGTCTATTATCTATCCTTTACCCCTACCTACAGTATACTGCTGTTACTGTCTATTATCTATCCTTTAGCCCTACCTACAGTATACTGCTGTTACTGTCTATCTATCCTTTACCCCTACCTACAGTATACTGCTGTTACTGTCTATTATCTATCCTTTACCCCTACCTACAGTATACTGCTGTTACTGTCTATTATCTATCCTTTACCCCTACCTACAGTATACTGTTGTTACTGTCTATTATCTATCCTTTACCCCTACCTACAGTATACTGCTGTTACTGTCTATTATCTATCCTTTACCCCTACCTACAGTATACTGCTGTTACTGTCTATTATATATCCTTTACCCCTACCTACAGTATACTGCTGTTACTGTCTATTATCTATCCTTTACCCCTACCTACAGTATACTGCTGTTACTGTCTATTATCTATCCTTTAGCCCTACCTACAGTATACTGCTGCTAATGTCTATTTTCTATCCTTTACCCCTACCTACAGTATACTGCTGTTACTGTCTATTATCTATTCTTTACCCCTACCTACAGTATACTGCTGTTACTGTCTATTATATATCCTTTACCCCTACCTACAGTATACTGCTGTTACTGTCTATTATCTATCCTTTACCCCTACCTACAGTATACTGCTGTTACTGTCTATTATCTACCCTTTACCCCTACCTGCAGTATACTGCTGTTACTGTCTATTATCTATCCTTTACCCCTACCTACAGTATACTGCTGTTACTGTCTATTATCTATCCTTTACCCCTACCTACAGTATACTGCTGTTACTGTCTATTATCTATCCTTTACCCCTACCTACAGTATACTGCTGTTACTGTCTATTATCTACCCTTTACCCCTACCTGCAGTATACTGCTGTTACTGTCTATTATCTATCCTTTACCCCTACCTACAGTATACTGCTGTTACTGTCTATTATCTACCCTTTACCCCTACCTGCAGTATACTGCTGTTACTGTCTATTATCTATCCTTTACCCCTACCTACAGTATACTGCTGTTACTGTCTATTATCTATCCTTTACCCCTACCTACAGTATACTGCTGTTACTGTCTATTACCTATCCTTTATCCCTACCTACAGTATACTGCTGTTACTGTCTATTATCTATCCTTTACCCCTACCTACAGTATACTGCTGTTACTGTCTATTATCTATCCTTTACCCCTACCTACAGTATACTGCTGTTACTGTCTGTTATCTATCCTTTACCCCCTACCTACAGTATACTGCTGTTACTGTCTATTATCTATCCTTTACCCCTACCTACAGTATACTGCTGTTACTGTCTATTATCTATCCTTTACCCCTACCTACAGTATACTGCTGTTACTGTCTATTATCTATCCTTTACCCCTACCTACAGTATACTGCTGTTACTGTCTATTATCTATCCTTTACCCCTACCTACAGTATACTGCTGTTCCTGTCTATTATCTATCCTTTACCCATACCTACAGTATACTGCTGTTACTGTCTATTATCTATCCTTTACCCCTACCTACAGTATACTGCTGTTACTGTCTATTATCTATCCTTTACCCCTACCTACAGTATACTGCTGTTACTGTCTATTATCTATCCTTTACCCCTACCTACAGTATACTGAGTTTACTGTCTATTATCTATCCTTTACCCCTACCTACAGTATACTGCTGTTACTGTCTATTATCTATCCTTTACCCCTACCTACAGTATACTGCTGTTACTGTCTATTATCTATCCTTTACCCCTACCTACAGTATACTGCTGTTACTGTCTATTATCTATCCTTTACCCCTACCTACAGTATACTGCTGTTACTGTCTATTATCTATCCTTTACCCCTACCTACAGTATACTGCTGTTACTGTCTATTATCTATCATTTACCCCCTACCTACAGTATACTGCTGTTACTGTCTATTATCTATCCTTTACCCCTACCTACAGTATACTGATGTTTCTGTCTATTATCTATCCTTTACCCCTACCTACAGTATACTGCTGTTACTGTCTATTATCTATCCTTTACCCCTACCTACAGTATACTGCTGTTACTGTCTATTATCTATCCTTTACCCCTACCTACAGTATACTGCTGTTACTGTCTATTATCTATCCTTTACCCCTACCTACAGTATACTGATGTTACTGTCTAAAATATATACTGTTGTCTAGTCACTTTACTCCTACCTATATGTACAGTACATAGCTACCTCAATTACCTGGTAACCCTGCACATAGACTCAGTACTGGTACTCTCTGTATTTAACCATGTTATATTCAACTTCCTGTATATAGCCATGCTATTTTCTACTCCCTGTATATAGCCATGTTATTGTCTACTTCCTGTATATAGCCATGTTATTTTATACTTCCTGTATATAGCCATGTTATTTTATACTTCCTGTATATAGTATACACCAGACACTATACCACACCAGACACTACCACACCAGACACTACCACACCAGACACTACCACACCAGACACTATACCACAACAGACCCTATACCACACCAGACACTACCACACCAGACCCTATACCACACCAGACATTACCACACCAGACACTACCACACCAGACACTACCACACCAGACACTACCACACCAGACACTACCACACCAGACACTATACCACACCAGACCCTATACCACACCAGACCCTATACCACATCAGACCCTATACCACACCAGACACTACCACACCAGACCCTATACCACACCAGACACTACCACACCAGACCCTATACCACACCTGACCCTATACCACACCAGACCCTATACCACACCAGACACTACTACACCAGACCCTATACCACACGAGACAATACGACACCAGACCCTATACGACACCAGACCCTATACCACACCAGACCCTATACCACACCAGACACTACCACACCAGACCCTATACCACACCAGACACTACCACACCAGACCCTATACCACACCAGACGCTATACCACACCAGACACTATACCACACCAGACCCTATACCACACCAGACACTATACCACACCAGACACTATACCACACCAGACACTATACCACACCAGACAGTACCACACCAGACACTACCACACCAGACACTACCACACCAGACCCTATACCACACCAGACCCTATACCACACCAGACCCTATACCACACCAGACACTACCACACCAGACCCTATACCACACCAGACACTACCACACCAGACCCTATACCACACCAGACCCTACCACACCAGACCCTACCACACCAGACCCTATACCACACCAGACCCTATACCACACCAGACCCTATACCACACCAGACCCTATACCACACCAGACACTATACCACACCAGACACTATACCACACCAGACACTATACCACACCAGACACTACCACACCAGACACTACCACACCAGACACTATACCACACCAGACCCTATACCACACCAGACACTACCACACCAGACACTACCACACCAGACACTATACCACACCAGACACTACCACACCAGACACTATACCACACCAGACACTATACCACACCAGACACTATACCACACCAGACCCTATACCACACCAGACACTACCACACCAGACACTATACCACACCAGACCCTATACCACACCAGACACTACCACACCAGACCCTATACCACACCAGACACTATACCACACCAGACCCTATACCACACCAGACACTACCACACCAGACCCTATACCACACCAGACACTACCACACCAGACCCTATACCACACCAGACCCTATACCACACCAGACCATACACCACACCAGACACTATACCACACCAGACACTATAGCACACCAGACACTATACCACACCAGACACTATACCACACCAGACACTATACCACACCAGACACTATACCACACCAGACACTACCACACCAGACACTACCACACCAGACACTATACCACACCAGACACTACCACACCAGAACCTATACCACACCAGACCCTATACCACACCAGACCCTATACCACACCAGACACTACCACACCAGACCCTATACCACATCAGACATTACCACACCAGACCCTATACCACACCAGACCCTACCACACCAGACACTACCACACCAGACCCTATACCACACCAGACCCTATACCACACCAGACCCTATACCACACCAGACACTATACCACACCAGACACTACCACACCAGACCCTATACCACACCAGACACTACCACACCAGACCCTATACCACACCAGACCCTACCACACCAGACACTACCACACCAGACCCTATACCACACCAGACCCTAAACCACACCAGACCCTATACCACACCAGACCCTATACCACACCAGACAATATACCACACCAGACACTACCACACCAGACACTATACCACACCAGACCTTATAACACACCAGACACTATACCACACCAGACACTACCACACCAGACACTACCACACCAGACACTATACCACACCAGACACTATACCACACCAGACACTATACCACACCAGACACTACCACACCAGACACTACCACACCAGACACTATACCACACCAGACACTACCACACCAGACCCTACCACACCAGACCCTATACCACACCAGACACTATACCACACCAGACACTATACCACACCAGACACTACCACACCAGACACTATACCACACCAGACACTACCACCCCAGACCCTATACCACACCAGACACTACCACACCAGACCCTATACCACACCAGACCCTACCACACCAGACACTACCACACCAGACCCTACCACACCAGACCCTATACCACACCAGACACTATACCACACCAGACACTATACCACACCAGACACTATACCACACCAGACCCTATACCACACCAGACACTACCACACCAGACCCTATACCACACCAGACACTACCACACCAGACCCTATACCACACCAGACACTACCACACCAGACCCTATACCACACCAGACCCTATACCACACCAGACCCTACACCACACCAGACACTATACCACACCAGACACTATACCACACCAGACACTACCACACCAGACACTATACCACACCAGACACTATACCACACCAGACACTACCACACCAGACACTAGCACACCAGACACTATACCACACCAGACCCTATACCACACCAGACCCTATACCACACCAGACACTACCACACCAGACACTATACCACACCAGACCCTATACCACACCAGACACTACCACACCAGACCCTATACCACACCAGACACTACCACACCAGACCCTATACCACACCAGACACTACCACACCAGACCCTATACCACACCAGACCCTATACCACACCAGACCCTACACCACACCAGACACTACCACACCAGACACTATACCACACCAGACACTAGCACACCAGACACTATACCACACCAGACCCTATACCACACCAGACCCTATACCACACCAGACACTACCACACCAGACACTACCACACCAGACCCTATACCACACCAGAACCTATACCACGCCAGACACTACCACACCAGACACTATACCACACCAGACCCTATACCACACCAGACCCTATACCACACCAGACCCTATACCACACCAGACACTACCACACCAGACCCTATACCACACCAGACACTACCACACCAGACCCTATACCACACCAGACACTATACCACACCAGACCCTATACCACACCAGACACTACCACACCAGACCCTATACCACACCAGACACTACCACACCAGACCCTATACCACACCAGACCCTATACCACACCAGACCCTACACCACACCAGACACTATACCACACCAGACACTATACCACACCAGACACTATACCACACCAGACACTATACCACACCAGATACTATACCACACCAGACCCTATACCACACCAGACACTACCACACCAGACCCTATACCACACCAGACCCTATACCACACCAGACCCTACACCACACCAGACACTATACCACACCAGACACTATACCACACCAGACACTACCACACCAGACACTATACCACACCAGACACTATACCACACCAGACACTACCACACCAGACACTAGCACACCAGACACTATACCACACCAGACCCTATACCACACCAGACCCTATACGACACCAGACACTACCACACCAGACACTATACCACACCAGACCCTATACAACACCAGACACTACCACACCAGACCCTATACCACACCAGACACTACCACACCAGACCCTATACCACACCAGACACTACCACACCAGACCCTATACCACACCAGACCCTATACCACACCAGACCCTACACCACACCAGACACTATACCACACCAGACACTATACCACACCAGACACTACCACACCAGACACTATACCACACCAGACACTATACCACACCAGACACTACCACACCAGACCCTATACCACACCAGACACTACCACACCAGACCCTATACCACACCAGACCCTATACCACACCAGACCCTACACCACACCAGACACTATACCACACCAGACACTATACCACACCAGACACTATACCACACCAGACACTATACCACACCAGACACTATACCACACCAGACACTAGCACACCAGAGACTATACCACACCAGACCCTATACCACACCAGACCCTATACCACACCAGACACTACCACACCAGACACTACCACACCAGACCCTATACCACACCAGACCCTATACCACACCAGACACTACCACACCAGACACTATACCACACCAGACCCTATACCACACCAGACCCTATACCACACCAGACCCTATACCACACCAGACCCTATACCACACCAGACACTACCACACCAGACCCTATACCACACCAGACACTACCACACCAGACCCTATACCACACCAGACACTATACCACACCAGACACTATACCACACCAGACACTACCACACCAGACACTATACCACACCAGACACTATACCACACCAGACACTACCACACCAGACCCTATACCACACCAGACACTACCACACCAGACCCTATACCACACCAGACCCTATACCACACCAGACCCTACACCACACCAGACACTATACCACACCAGACACTATACCACACCAGACACTATACCACACCAGACACTATACCACACCAGACACTATACCACACCAGACACTATACCACACCAGACACTAGCACAGCAGAGACTATACCACACCAGACCCTATACCACACCAGACCCTATACCACACCAGACACTACCACACCAGACACTACCACACCAGACCCTATACCACACCAGACCCTATACCACACCAGACACTACCACACCAGACACTATACCACACCAGACCCTATACCACACCAGACCCTATACCACACCAGACCCTATACCACACCAGACCCTATACCACACCAGACACTACCACACCAGACCCTATACCACACCAGACACTACCACACCAGACCCTATACCACACCAGACACTATACCACACCAGACACTGTACCACACCAGACACTACCACACCAGACCCTATACCACACCAGACCCTTTACCACACTAGACACTACCACACCAGACACTACCACACCAGACACTATACCACACCAGACCCTATACCACACCAGACACTATACCACACCAGACCCTATACCACACCAGACACTACCACACCAGACCATATACCACACCAGACACTACCACACCAGACCCTATACCACACCAGACCCTATACCACACCAGACACTACCACACCAGACACTACCACACCAGACACTATACCACACCAGACCCTATACCACACCAGACCCTATACCACACCAGACCCTATACCACACCAGACACTACCACACCAGACCCTATACCACACCAGACACTACCACACCAGACCCTACCACACCAGACACTACCACACCAGACACTAGCACACCAGACACTATACCACACCAGACACTGTACCACACCAGACACTACCACACCAGACACTACCACACCAGACCCTATACCACACCAGACCCTATACCACACCAGACACTATACCACACCAGACCCTATAACACACCAGACCCTATACCACACCAGACCCTATACCACACCAGACACTACCACACCAGACACTATACCACACCAGACCCTATACCACACCAGACACTATACCACACCAGACACTACCACACCAGACACTATACCACACCAGACCCTTTACCACACCAGACACTACCACACCAGACACTACCACACCAGACCCTATACCACACCAGACCCTATACCACACCAGACACTACCACACCAGACCCTATACCACACCAGACCCTGTACCACGCAGACACTACCACACCAGACCATATTCCACACCAGACACTACCACACCAGACCCTATACCACACCAGACCCTATACCACACCAGACACTACCACACCAGACACTACCACACCAGACACTATACCACACCAGACCCTATACCACACCAGACACTACCACACCAGACACTATACCACACCAGACACTATACCACACCAGACACTACCACACCAGACACTACCACACCAGACACTATACCACACCAGACACTACCACACCAGACCCTATACCACACCAGGCCCTATACCACACCAGACCCTATACCACACCAGACACTACCACACCAGACCCTATACCACACCAGACACTACCACACCAGACCCTATACCACACCAGACCCTACCACACCAGACACTACCACAACAGACCCTATACCACACCAGACCCTAAACCACACTAGACCCTATACCACACCAGACCCTATACCACACCAGACACTATACCACACCAGACACTATACCACACCAGACACTATACCACACCAGACACTATACCACACCGGACACTACCACACCAGACACTACCACACCAGACACTATACCACACCAGACACTACCACACCAGACACTATCACACCAGACACTATACCACACCAGACACTACCACACCAGACACTATACCACACCAGACACTATACCACACCAGACACTATACCACACCAGACCCTATACCACACCAGACACTACCACACCAGACACTATACCACACCAGACCCTATACCACACCAGACACTACCACACCAGACCCTATACCACACCAGACCCTATACCACACCAGACCCTATACCACACCAGACCCTATACCACACCAGACCCTATACCACACCAGACACTACCACACCAGACCCTATACCACACCAGACCCTACACCACACCAGACACTATACCACACCAGACACTATACCACACCAGACACTATACCACACCAGACACTATACCACACCAGACACTACCACACCAGACACTATACCACACCAGACACTATACCACACCAGACACTAGCACACCAGACACTATACCACACCAGACACTACCACACCAGACACTATACCACACCAGACACTATACCACACCAGACACTACCACACCAGACACTACCACATCAGACACTATACCACACCAGACCCTACCACACCAGACCCTATACCACACCAGACCCTATACCACACCAGACACTATACCACACCAGACACTACCACACCAGACACTATACCACACCAGATCCTTTACCACACTAGACACTACCACACCAGACACTACCACACCAGATCCTATACCACACCAGACCCTATACCACACCAGACACTACCACACCAGACCCTATACCACACCAGACACTGTACCACGCCAGACCATATACCACACCAGACCATATACCACACCAGACCCTATACCACACCAGACCCTATACCACACCAGACCCTATACCACACCAGACACTACCACACAAGACACTACCACACCAGATACTATACCACACCACACCCTATACCACACCAGACACTACCACACCAGACCCTATAACACACCAGACCCTATACCACACCAGACACTATACCACACCAGACACTATACCACACCAGACACTACCACACCAGACACTACCAAACCAGACACTACCACACCAGACACTATACCACACCAGACCCTATACCACACCAGACACTATACCACACCAGACACTACCACACCAGACACTATACCACACCAGACCCTATACCACACCAGACCCTATACCACACCAGACACTATACCACACCAGACACTACCACACCAGACACTATACCACACCAGACCCTATACCACACCAGACCCTATACCACACCAGACCCTATACCACACCAGACACTATACCACACCAGACCCTATACCACACCAGACCCTATACCACACCAGACCCTATACCACACCAGACACTATACCACACCAGACCCTATACCACACCAGACCCTATACCACACCAGACCCTATACCACACCAGACCCTATACCACACCAGACCCTATACCACACCAGACCCTATACCACACCAGACACTACCACACCAGACCCTATAACACACCAGACACTACCACACCAGACACTATACCACACCAGACACTACCACACCAGACCCTATACCACACCAGACCCTTTACCACACTAGACACTACCACACCAGACACTACCACACCAGACACTATACCACACCAGACCCTATACCACACCAGACACTATACCACACCAGACACTATACCACACCAGACCCTATACCACACCAGACACTACCACACCAGACCATATACCACACCAGACACTACCACACCAGACACTATACAACACCAGAACCTATACCACACCAGACACTACCACACCAGACACTACCACACCAGACACTACCACACCAGACCCTATACCGCACCAGACACTACCACACCAGACCCTATACCACACCAGACCCTATACCACACCAGACACTACCACACCAGACCCTATACCACACCAGACACTACCACACCAGACACTAGCACACCAGACACTATACCACACCAGACACTGTACCACACCAGACACTACCTCACCAGACACTACCACACCAGACCCTATACCACACCAGACCCTATACCACACCAGACACTACCACACCAGACCCTATACCACACCAGACACTACCACACCAGACACTACCACACCAGACACTACCACACCAGACACTACCACACCAGACCCTATACCACACCAGACCCTATACCACACCAGACACTACCACACCAGACACTACCACACCAGACCCTATACCAGACCAGACACTTCCACACCAGACACTATACCACACCAGACACTATACCACACCAGACCCTAAACCACACCAGACACTATACCACACCAGACACTATACCACACCAGACACTACCACACCAGACACTACCACACCAGACACTACCACACCAGACCCTATACCACACCAGACACTATACCACACCAGACACTACCACACCAGATACTACCAGACCCTATACCACACCAGACCCTATACCACACCAGACACTACCACACCAGACCCTATACCACACCAGACACTACCACACCAGACCCTATACCACACCAGACACTACCACACCAGACCCTATACCACACCAGACACTATACCACACCAGACATTAACACACCAGACACAACCACACCAGACCCTATACCACACCAGACCCTATACCACACCAGACACTACCACACCAGACACTATACCACACCAGTCCCTAAACCACACCAGACACTATACCACACCAGACACTATACCACACCAGACACTACCACACCAGACACTACCACACCAGACCCTATACCACACCAGACACTATACCACACCAGACACTACCACACCAGACACTACCACACCAGACCCTATACCACACCAGACACTACCACACCAGACCCTATACCACACCAGACACTACCACACCAGACCCTATACCACACCAGACACTACCACACCAGACCCTATACCACACCAGACACTACCACACCAGACCCTATACCACACCAGACACTACCACACCAGACACTACCACACCAGACACTACCACACCAGACACTACCACACCAGACACTACCACACCAGACACTACCACACCAGACACTACCACACCAGACACTACCACACCAGACACTACCACACCAGACACTACCACACCAGACACTACCACACCAGACCCTATACCACACCAGACACTACCACACCAGACCCTATACCACACCAGACACTACCACACCAGACCCTATACCACACCAGACACTACCACACCAGACCCTATACCACACCAGACACTACCACACCAGACACTATACGACACCAGACCCTATACCACACCAGACCCTATACCACACCAGACACTATACCACACCAGACCATATACCACACCAGACACTACCACACCAGACACTACCACACCAGACCCTATACCACACCAGACCCTATACCACACCAGACACTATACCACACCAGACACTACCACACCAGACACTACCACACCAGACACTACCACACCAGACACTACCACACCAGACCCTATACCACACCAGACCCTATACCACACCAGACACTACCACACCAGACCCTATACCACACCAGACCCTATACCACACCAGACCCTATACCACACCAGACCCTATACCACACCAGACACTACCACACCCGACCCTATACCACACCAGACACTACCACACCAGACACTAATGTCCTAATGTAATCTACCCTGGCCTGTTGTAGCATTGTTTTGTACAGTATCAGTGTGTATATATCCAGAGGTAAATATTACTATTTGCTACATTTTAAGCAGCGTGAAGAGGTTTTTCCATGTAATTCCAAAATTCAAGGATTTAAACACAGATGAACGTAATCTGTCTATAGTCTATGAGCTCCGCGGGGAAATGCCAGACTAGCATCAGTACTGTGTAGTATATTAATTATAGCAGTGTCTATGTTTAACCCCCTGCAGATACAGTACCAGCTGTGTTCATTACCTCTGTCTACAAATCGGTGTCGTGACGTTGCATTAGTTAATGTGACGACTGTTGTTCATCGAATGATTAAAGCTTTCTAATTGCGTGATTAAATGAATCAAGGAATTATTAACTCAATAACCTGGGGCACCATGGGAAGATTAGTTTTATTGAGTTTCTATTTCCCAAATTAACTCAAAGAACATCAGAATATCGATTTTACAACAGTTGCTAATTAACCAGTTACCTCTACAGTCTCGTTCTGAACGTCGCATAATCTGGGAGCTGCACGGACCCGGGTCTCACCAATGAGTTCCACACCAAATCTGCACGGACCTGGGTCTCACCAATGAGTTCCACACCAATCTGCACGGACCCGGGTCTCACCAATGAGTTCCACACCAATCTGCACGGACCCGGGTCTCACCAATGAGTTCCACACCAATCTGCACGGACCCGGGTCTCACCAATGAGTTCCACACCAATCTGCACGGACCCGGGTCTCACCAATGAGTTCCACACCAATCTGCACGGACCCGGGTCTCACCAATGAGTTTCTACCACACCAATCTGCACGGACCCGGGTCTCACCAATGAGTTTGTACCACACCAATCTGCACGGACCCGGGTCTCACCAATGAGTTCCACGCCAATCTGCACGGACCCGGGTCTCACCAATGAGTTCCACACCAATCTGCACGGACCTGGGTCTCACCAATGAGTTCCACACCAATCTGCACAGACCTGGGTCTCACCAATGAGTTCCACGCCAATCTGCACGGACCCGGGTCTCACCAATGAGTTCCACACCAATCTGCACGGACCCTGGTCTCACCAATGAGTTCCACACCAATCTGCACGGACCTGGGTCTCACCAAAGAGTTCCACACCAATCTGCACGGACCTGGGTCTCACCAATGAGTTCCACACCAATCTGCACGGACCTGGGTCTCACCAATGAGTTCCACGCCAATCTGCACGGACCCGAGTCTCACCAATGAGTTCCACACCAATCTGCACGGACCTGGGTCTCACCAATGAGTTCCACGCCAATCTGCACGGACCCGAGTCTCACCAATGAGTTCCACACCAATCTGCACGGACCTGGGTCTCACCAATGAGTTCCACGCCAATCTGCACGAACCCGGGTCTCACCAATGAGTTCGTACGACACCAATCTGCACGGACCCGGGTCTCACCAATGAGTTTGTACCACACCAATCTGCACGGACCCGGGTCTCACCAATGAGTTCCACGCCAATCTGCACGGACCCGGGTCTCACCAATGAGTTCCACACCAATCTGCACGGACCCTGGTCTCACCAATGAGTTCCACACCAATCTGCACGGACCTGGGTCTCACCAATGAGTTCCACACCAATCTGCTCGGACCTGGGTCTCACCAATGAGTTCCACACCAATCTGCACGGACCCGGGTCTCACCAATGAATTCTACACCAATCTGCACGGACCCGGGTCTCACCAATGAGTTCATACCACACCAATCTGCACGGACCCGGGTCTCACCAATGAGTTCGTACCACACCAATCTGCACGGACCCGGGTCTCACCAATGAGTTCATACCACACCAATCTTAGTGGATTCTATATTTACTAGAAAGCTAAAATGATGATAAAAGATCCACATTCACAAAAACACAGTCTAGGCTATTGATTAGAACGTAGTTTAACGGGCCAACACACTATGGCGCGTGTTACCCACGATGGGGATTTCAATAGATAGAGAAAAAGAGAAAGAACATGAGAGAAATATACATTTGGTTGCATTTGTCGGCTATGCTTATTCTAACCCTAGCCTTGTCTTGATCTGCCGCTCTTATGGTCCAGAATATAATGATCTAATTACGTGTGGGAGGTCTCAGATGGGAAGCTCCGTGTGGGTCGTTTAGGCTTCTCAATGACACACTTCTCCGGCGCAACTCTCTGGTCATCCTCACGATGTCAGTGTCCTTTTGGTCTGATTCCTCACCCTTGTTCTGGAAGAGTTCTTCTGAGGGCAGACAGCTCTGTAGCTCAGAGCTCACAGTGTAGGAATGAAACAGTGTAGATACCACGATTCGATGGGGAGTGGAGACCAGGTGGTCCAGCTTGAATTCACCAGCTTAGACACAGCTACTCATCAGTAGCTTGGGTAGGAAAAGATTTCTTTGTCTTCAACCTTGTGTTGCGTTTTGGGTTCGTTGAATTTTTAGACCTTGGCTGCAGCTCGGGTCACTTAGTCTGATATGTTAATTCTTCACTCACATCTCTTATAGCCGCAGGTCAGAAGTGGGCGTAACCGCTTTCAGGGCAAGTTCTCTGGGCGTAACTGGTTACGAGGCAAGGTCTGGATTTTACTCAAATCCAATTTTAGACAACTTATGTCACCTTTCATCTTTACCAAAACATTCTCTTTGATTTGGATATTTTCCACACAACGTACAATGTATAAACATCAAACATATACTGGGAAAACTCTTAATGTTACAATGTTTTCGTAATAACGTCATCTGTTAACCTTTAATAACAAAACAAAAATGACGTACATTTTCATATTCCATCTATCGTCATGACCACCATTGTGGCTGACGGAAACCATTGTTCCAAAGTCCCTTTATTTCATGTTTAATGTTCTGAGGCTGGTTCTCCATAGTAACAGGACACAGGAATGTTGTCTGTGGCCTGAGATTTCCAGGGGCGTGAGGGTCATAAAACCCCCACATCTTCAGACCCCTAGATCTCTCCTCCTCTGTTGGGGTTGAGAGATAATCTGTAGGGTTGTGGTCTCCTGTAACCTGACCTGATCAGGACAGTCAAGACACCAGCTAGCTGACCATTTCACTGTACAGCTGTGCTCTGTACAAATGTCTACAGACTGGCTAGCTGACCATCTCACCGTACAGTTGTGGTCTGTACCAATGTCTACAGACTGGCTAGCTGACCATCTCACCGTACAGCTGTGCTCTGTACCAATGTCTACAGACTGGCTAGCTGACCATCTCACCGTGCAGCTGTGCTCTGTACCAATGTCTACAGACAGGCTAGCTGACCATCTCACCGTACAGCTGTGCTCAGTACCAATGTCTACAGACTGGTTAGCTGACCATCTCACCGCTACAGCTGTGCTCTGTACCAATGTCTACAGACTGGCAAGCTGACCATCTCACCGTGCAGCTGTGCTCTGTACCAATGTCTACAGACAGGCTAGCTGACCATCTCACCGTACAGCTGTGCTCAGTACCAATGTCTACAGACTGTTTAGCTGACCATCTCACCGTACAGCTGTGCTCTGTAGCAATGTCTACAGACTGGCTAGCTGACCATCTCACCGTACAGCTGTGCTCTGTACCAATGTCTACAGACTGGCTAGCTGACCATCTCACCGTGCAGCTGTGCTCTGTACCAATGTCTACAGACAGGCTAGCTGACCATCTCACCGTACAGCTGTGCTCAGTACCAATGTCTACAGACTG